>NC_135219.1:3239707-3249707 GCF_052324685.1 Brachyhypopomus gauderio
AAAACGCTGCCATTTACGATCTGTTCTTCCCTGTTTATTATTTATGAAGCAGTTTTAGTCAGAAATAACCGTGTCTTGTCTCTCTGGCACCCATATGTAGCCAGACTGAAAAGCAACCTGTGCAGAATGCCTGAATCCAGTTTAAATGGACTGAAGACGCATTTTGTGTGAAACCGCTTAGCCATGGTTTGAAATGCACTTCACACACGGGCTGATTATAATAGGATGAAATGGGATGTTTGTCATTCACAGGCCGATCAATCTAAAGGGAATTATTTCAAGATGTTTAACACTATTTGACGTTTGTTAATAAAGCCTCTGTGTATCAGATGACCCTTTGACCTCTGTGTGTGTGCTTGTGGGCTGTGTATGACTCCTTCCACCTTTCATGGGAGAGCTTCTCTGTGACCTGCTTTTGCCTCGGGGTCGAGCTTACGTTTAATGTTTGGGTGGGTGTGTGTGTGTGTGTGTGTGTGTCCTGATTAATACAGAATACTTACACATACTGAATAAAGCAACACTGCCACTTCTTATATGAACCTCTTGAGAGATGAAAAATCACAGAAATGTATAATTCTCCTCGTGGTGTGTGTGTGTGTGTGTGTGTGTGTGTGTGTGTGTGTGTGTGTGTGTGTGTGTGTGTGTGTGTGTGTGTGCATATCAACGCTGAGCTCTGCTGAATGTGCGGGTGTGTGTTTGGGTGAAGGTGTGTGAGGGCACCTGACTGCCGCTCCTCCCAACACTTCCCTTCAGCTGTGGCTTTTTGCTACCGTTTGCCGGGATGACTCACCATACTGTTCCTTGCAGGCATCTCTTGCAGGTGTGACTGAAACAAACAGCCCTCCAGGACATCTTGCCCCGTGGGCAGGCCAGCCAGGCCCAGTACAACAACCCCAGAAGAAGGCTGCTACTTCTGCACATGTGCCCCTCCTCCAGGTGGGGAGCAGAACTGCACCCGACCACTTATTTTTAATACAAAAAAAATTATTCTCAACAAATCATTTGGGTATGGAGAAAAACATTTATCATTTATCATGAAAACATAATATGCAGTCAGCAACTTAGACCAGACTGCCTGATTTTGGCTCCCACACTGGAGAAGCTTCTTACATTTAACTTCAGCCAAAACTTGGATTCACAGAATAAGCCATGGTGGGTGCACAGTAACTGTTTTTATCACTGGGTTCTCACAGGCTTCTCACTATTGTTGCCTTTTGTTGCAATCATGTTACACTGCTTTGAGTCAAACTGCACATCCAGGAATATTAGAATTTTTTTTTTCTTAAAACAGCAGCACGTGCTAAAGCTACCAATCTCACATGCTAAAACTCCCAGTCCCTCATGCTAAAGGTATCAGTCCCTCATGCTAAAGCTACCAGTCCCTCATTCTAAAGCTACCAGTCCCTCGTGCTAAAGGTAGCCTGTCAGTCCCTCATGCTAAAGCTACCAGTCCCACATGCTAAAGCTATCAGTCCCTCGTGCTAAAGCTACCAGTCCCTAATGCTAAAGGTATCAGTCCCTCATGCTAAAGCTACCAGTCCCTCATTCTAAAGCTACCAGTCCCTCGTGCTAAAGGTAGCCTGTCAGTCCCTCATGCTAAAGCTACCAGTCCCACATGCTAAAGCTATCAGTCCCTCATGCTAAAGCTACCAGTCCCTAATGCTAAAGGTATCAGTCCCTCATGCTAAAGCTACCAGTCCCTCGTGCTAAAGGTATCAGTCCCACGTGCTAAAGCTATCAGTCCCTCATGCTAAAGCTTCCAGTCCCTCATGCTAAAGGTATCAGTCCCTCATGCTACCAGTCCCTCATGCTAAAGCTACCAGTCCCTCGTTCTAAAGCTACCAGTCCCTCGTGCTAAAGCTACCAGTCCCTCATGCTAAAGCTACCAGTCCCTCATGCTAAAGCTACCAGTCCCTCATGCTAAAGCTACCAGTCCCACATGAAAAAGCTACCAGTCCCACAGGCTAAAGTTATCAGATATTGAGGCCCAGTGGCTATGCATGTTTGGGTCGTTCATTAACGCACTCCCGAGAGCCCTTACCAGAGCAGTCCTAGAAACGCACCTGTGAATTAGCATTGACGTTAGCCTCTAGCACGCCAAAGACTTCTTGGAACCAGATCGCTGCAGAATATCAATAAATGCACACCTGTATGCTGGTGAATGGCCATAAGATTAGCATCATCTCAATGTGCCGGGTCTTGAGGGGAAGAGGAGAGAATGGGCAAGGGGAAAGAGATGCACAAAAAGAGCACCTTTTTGTTTTTTGGATTGGCCGGGGGGGTGGGGGCGGGGGGGGCGAGGGGGGGGGTGAGGGGTGGAAGCCGTCCCTTTCAGCACGGCTCCTTGATCAACGGGGACGTGGAAAAAAAGAAACATTCAGCGGAACAAAAAGGGGTTTTGGTTTCGAATAAACACACATTATTCTCCCAAACAAACCGTCCGGCGGGCAACAGAGTCTTCCGCAATGAAGACATGATGTGTCATGATAATTAGGAAGATGGACAAAAGGGGCTCGCTAATGAGTATGTAAATGTATGCGCACCCCCCCCAACACCCCCCATCATCACCACAAACCCCAACATTTCTGAAGCAGGCATAGATGCGTACAGCCTTTTTTTTGTGCTTCTCTCTATTTCTCTCTCTCTCTCTCTCTAACTGTTCTATTTATCCTCACTACTCCATTGCTCACAGAGCAAGCCGATAAGTGTGGACGCTAATGTAGTACAGGTCGGCAAGGGGGGGGGGGGGGGGGGGGCGGCTAAGAGGGAGAGAAAGAGGGATGGAGAGAAAGAGAGAGGATAGAGAGAGAGAGAGAGAGAGAGAGAGACAATGTCATACACACATTACATCTTTGAGCCTCATCTCCCCAGCTCACAAAAACAAAGCACCCCCCCCTCACCCCCGCCCCTACATGTGCACACACACACACACACACACACACACACACACACACACACACACACACACACAAAGCCTTCATAGTAATTACTCCCAGATGCAGACACAGGCTTTCAATGGGAGTGCAGGGGTCAAGAGGGGCTGCGCACATGCGATAGTGTGTACATGTGTGTGATAATTACTGTTGGGTGAGTGTGCGTGTGTGTGTGTGTGTGTGTGTGTGTGTGGAGGGATGACTATAGAAATATGTGTGGATTTGGACACTCAGGTCTGTGTGTACATGCATATGCACATATGGGTTGATAATATTTCATTGATCCTTATATTCTTATATGATTGTTCTGTGTGGTGTGTGTGCGTGAGTTTGTGAAAGTGTGTATGTGTGTGTGTGTGCGCGCTGAAGGATTCCACTTGCCTGTCTTGCGTGCATGAGATGGCCTACAGCAGAGGATTGTGGGTAGGTTAAAGTTGCCAGGGTTTGGTGTCTCTCCAAGCAGATGGCATGTGTGTGTGTCCCAGCCATCCATACTGGGCTTTTTGGACTAGAGTCAAGCTGTCCTGTGTTTAAGAGGAAGACAACCATACATGCTCAATCTCCCCATTACGCTCCAATATTATTGCTACGAAGGTTTTCTTTCGTTCGAACATGCCGGGACGGTGATTCCGTTGCTCTTCTACGCTTTTTCTCTCTCGCCTCGGCCCACTCGACACAGCAAACGCTGGCCTGGCAAACCGCTTCGTCTACTTTAAATCACAGGTGTGATGCATTTATGCTTATTTCATCACTGTCTGTCTTTATGCTGTTTTTAGTCTTTCTCTCTGTCATCCATCCACCCATCCATCCATTTCTCCGTCTATCACTCATCTCTGAGAAAAAGAAAAAGAGAAGTCTCCTCCCCAAACAAATAATTTGCTAATCCAGATGTGATTCATTAGCCATTCAGATGTGATTAATTAGTCATTCAAATGTGATTCATTAGTCATTCAAATGCGGTTCTTTCTAACCTAATCGGATGTTTCGAGATCCCTTTCACTGTCACTCTGTTTGGTGACTTTGACTCTTGAAGGGGGAGTGGGAGGGAGAGTAAGAGAGACAGAGAGAGAGAGAGACAGAACGAGAGCGAGAGAGAGACAGCTGGCTGGAAGAGAGCTGCAACTCTGGTCATAACTATTTCAGGCTCCCTATTGTCTGAATTTCATCTCTTTCTTGTCTTTCTATTCCTTAAACTAGATGCGTGGAAACAGAGAAGCAGAAATATAGAGAGATAGCAAGAGCAAACCCTACAGATTTAACAGAGAAGGAGAAACGTGACCTCACAAAGAATCCATCTGCACTTTTACAGATAAGCAAAAATGCGGCGTGCGTCCTCACTTTAATACCCGCGCTGGTGCACTTTACACGTTTGTCCCTTCATCTCCAAAGAGAAAGACAGACGCACGCACAAACGCACAACTGAAACGCTGCCACGTGTTCCTACACTGTCCTTCTGGAAATGAGAATGAATTGCTCTCAATTATTAATTAATTGTTCTTTTTCAACCCTTTGTATTGGCGTGTGTGTGTGTGAGTGTGAGGGAGAGGGTGTGTACGTGCGTTAATTTGCTTGTGTGAAGGGACAATAGAGGGAATGAGATGATAGTGTGTAAATGGTGGAGTTCCAGTCAGGTAGAGCTGATTGTAGTGCTGAGACAATGGCACGAACACAGCAACAAAGACACAGTCCGAACCAGCAAGAGCACGGGCTCCCGCACACTAGACTGCCACTTAGTGCTTATTTCATAGGAATAAATGAGGTCAACACACACACACACACACACACACACACACACACACACACACACACACACACACACACACACACACACACAGTCTCTGTTTGTGGTTAGTTCATTAGCATTCCATGTTTTCCATCATAATTACAGCTTCTCACTTTTTGGCCACTTGAAGAAAAAGGAATGAGCCAAACAAAGTGCTAATCTAGGAGTGTATGTGTATGTGTATGTGTGTGTGTGTGTGTGTGAGAGAGAGAGAGAGAGAGAGAGAGAGAGAGAGAGAGAGAGAGAGAGAGAGAGAGAGAGAGAGAGAGAGAGAGAGAGGATATTTCCAGTGATTGTGACCCTCTCTGAAATTGCACTTCCCTGGTCCCCCTCAGTGGTCCGTACACATTAGACAGTCACAATGGAACGGGTCACTAATGCACCACCTTGTTTCTCTCTCCCTCGTGCTCGCTCTCTCTCTATCTCTCTCATTCTCTCTCTCTCTCTCTATCTCTCTCTCTTCCTCCCCCTTCTCTCTAAATTCAGTAATTACCCATCTGCTGGGGTGCCCATAATAGCACTCTCAAGGGTTCTCCATCGTGTGTGTGTGTGTGTGTGTGTGTGTGTGTGTGTGTGTGTGTGTGTGTGTGTGTGTGTGTGTGTGTGTGTGTGTGTGTGTGTGTGTGTGTGTGTGTGTGTGTGTGTGTGTGTAGGTAATAGCAGGACAGGAGTCTCTGTAACAGCACATTACCATCTTGGATCCTTATCTTACTTAGTTTCAATAACACCTTTGTCACAGATTATGTCTACCGCCACACTCTTCTCACCCAATCACTCTCCTCACCCTCTTCCTTCATTCTCTTATTCTCTCTATCACTGTCCTCTCACTCTCACTCCCATCACTCTCACTCTCATCACACTCACTCCCATCACTCTCACTCCCCTCACTCTCACTCCCATCACACTCACTCCCCTCACACTCCCTCCCATCACTCTCACTCCTCTCACACTCTCTCCCATCACTCTCACTCCCCTCACTCTCACTCCCCTCACACTCCCTCCCATCACTCTCACTCCCCTCACACTCCCTTCCATCACTCTTACACCTCTCACACTCTCTCCCATCACTCTCACTCCCCTCACACTCCCTCCTCTCACACTCCCTCCCATCATTCTCACTCCCCTCACACTCCCTCCCCTCACACTCTCTCCCATCACTCTCACTCCCCTCACACTCCCTCCCATCACTCTCACTCCCCTCACACTCTCTCCCATCACTCACATCCCTCTGGCCCCTCCCTCACATCCAGTGACACACTATTGGAGTGACCTGACGGCAGAGTGCAGCTGGCCTATCACCCTGTCCCTGTCCCATCACGCTCACAAGATAATCAGACAATACAGGTCACGTATAGACTGAGAGAAACACACGTAAAGGGGGGAAAGAGAGACACAGGATTTATAGGCCCCAGAGAGACCTGCACAAGGGTCTGTCTCCTGTAGGTTCCTCACATCAGCTGCATGAAGAGCCTTTTGTTTGAAGGGCATGCCATGGTACTCACTATTCTGGCCACAGGGCATATCTTTCTGCACAAATATCTTTGGTTTCTGTGACTTCCAGATGCAGTGGTACCTCAGCAGTTCATTAAAACATGCTGATGGCAAGTTTGGCTTGTTCTAGCCAGTTCATTACAGCAGGCAGAGTCCTTCAGTCTGAATGATCGTCTGACTCTGACCTGGCACGAGATGAGCTCGGAGCTGCTGGAGTCTCCTCAGGTGAAAGACTGTCTGAAATAATGGAATAATGAAATAATCATTATAGAGAGAAAGGGACAGAGAGAGTGTGAGGGAGGGCGAAAGAGTGAGAAGAGTGAGAGAACAAAGAGATGGCAGGAGAGAGGGAGTGTGGGAGAATAGTGAGGCAGAGATAGATGGGAGAAGGACCGTAGGAATGAGAATGAGGTCAAAGTTCAGAGATTAAAGACGAGAATGGAGTCAGAGTTCAAAGACGAGAGATGTGAGTGGAGTCAAGGTTCTGGCCTGCTTGTTTGTGGATCCTTGTGTTCATTAAAAGATCAAATTATATCCTGGTCAATTAACAGGATTTCCCTTTCTTAACAAGCCTTTCTTAATGCACTGAATCCTCTGCTGAATCATTGCATTTTGTAAAATACTCTCATTTTATTTAATTCATCATAATGAATTAAGATGGTTTTTAAGAGTCATTTATAAACTTTGTTTACTGGCAAGACAATCCTATCTAGCGAATTAGCTAATAAGCCAATTAATTGTACATGTGCATATCAAAGAGTACATTTCCATAATTACAAGACTACAAAGATTATTAATAAGTTCAGTTCAGTAAACACAGGGATGATTAAGATTAAATTAACTTAATTGGTAATTAAGGACCGTGCTGAATACCTTTTCCTCTGGATTTTCAATAAACGTCAGTAAATCTTTTGGTAAACGTCAAACGACATAATTAAAGGATCCCATTAGCTGTCTGGAGCATCTCCTCATACCAGACAGGTAAACCTCAACCGTGAACAGCAGCAGAGGATTATGGGAGAATAGATGCATAGTTGCAGTGAATCCCCTTACGTATGCACATACCACACAAAAACAACTTCAAGATTTTAGGTTTGGTGAAGTGAATCAGAATAATAAAATGTTCTGGGTAGAGGAAGAATGTTCTGTTTCTCTGAGTTTTGTAATGCACAAGATCTATGTTCAGCATTCCTTCTGATTTCTGCTTAAACCTGGTTTCTGAATTCTAGCAGAGATCAGTGACAGGACTTGTGTGGTTCGAGATGGCTACCATCCTGTAGGGTTTGGTGTTCTGCAGTGTGCTTTTAACATTTTATTATGTAATTTATATGGTTAACAGATGAGATACCTTCTTTTTGATTCTGTCAGTGTTAAAAGTTTCGAAGGCTGTCTTATCCGACTGAACTCCATTTACCATGATACACTGAACTCCATTTACCATGACACACTGAACTCCATTTACCATTACACACTGAACTCCATTTACCATTACACACTGAACTCCATTTACCATGACACACTGAACTCCATTTACCATTACACACTGAACTCCATTTACCATGACACACTGAACTCCATTTACCATGACACACTGAACTTTATTTACCATGACGCACTGAACTCCATTTACCATGACGCACTGAACTCCATTTACCATGACGCACTGAACTCCATTTACCATTACACACTGAACTCCATTTACCATTACACACTGAACTCCATTTACCATTACACACTGAACTTTATTTACCATGACGCACTGAACTCCATTTACCATGACACACTGAACTTTATTTACCATGACACACTGAACTCCATTTACCATGACACACTGAACTCCATTTACCATTACACACTGAACTCCATTTACCATTACACACTGAACTCCATTTACCATTACACACTGAACTCCATTTACCATTACACACTGAACTTTATTTACCATGACGCACTGAACTCCATTTACCATGACGCACTGAACTCCATTTACCATGACGCACTGAACTCCATTTACCATTACACACTGAACTCCATTTACCATTACGCACTGAACTCCATTTACCATTACGCACTGAACTTCATTTACCATGACACACTGAACTCCATTTACCATGATACAATGAACTTCATTTACCATTACACACTGAACTCCATTTACCATTACACACTGAACTCCATTTACCATTACACACTGAACTCCATTTACCATTACACACTGAACTTTATTTACCATGACGCACTGAACTCCATTTACCATGACACACTGAACTTTATTTACCATGACACACTGAACTCCATTTACCATTACACACTGAACTCCATTTACCATTACACACTGAACTCCATTTACCATTACACACTGAACTCCATTTACCATTACACACTGAACTTTATTTACCATGACGCACTGAACTCCATTTACCATGACGCACTGAACTCCATTTACCATGACACACTGAACTCCATTTACCATTACACACTGAACTTCATTTACCATGACACACTGAACTCCATTTACCATGACACACTGAACTCCATTTACCATTACACACTGAACTTCATTTACCATGACACACAGAACTCCATTTACCATGATACACAGAACTTCATTTACCATGATACACTGAACTCCATTTACCATGATACACAGAACTCCATTTACCATTACACACTGAACTCCATTTACCATGATACACAGAACTTCATTTACCATGACACACTGAACTCCATTTACCATGACACACTGAACTCCATTTACCATGACACACTGAACTCCATTTACCATTACACACTGAACTCCATTTACCATGACACACTGAACTCCATTTACCATGACACACTGAACTCCATTTACCATTACACACTGAACTCCATTTACCATGACACACTGAACTCCATTTACCATGACACACTGAACTCCATTTACCATGACACACTGAACTCCATTTACCATTACACACTGAACTTTATTTACCATGACGCACTGAACTTCATTTACCATGACACACTGAACTCCATTTACCATGACACACTGAACTCCATTTACCATGACACACTGAACTTTATTTACCATGACGCACTGAACTTTATTTACCATGACGCACTGAACTTCATTTACCATGACACACTGAACTCCATTTACCATGATACACTGAACTCCATTTACCATGATGCACTGAACTTCATTTACCATGACACACTGAACTCCATTTACCATGACACACTGAACTCCATTTACCATGATGCACTGAACTCCATTTACCATTACACACTGAACTCCATTTACCATTACACACTGAACTTCATTTACCATGACACACTGAACTTTATTTACCATGATACACTGAACTTCATTTACCATGATGCACTGAACTCCATTTACCATGATGCACTAAACTCCATTTACCATGATGCACTAAACTCCATTTACCATGATGCACCACCAGTCTCAGGATCTTAGTGAGCTACCATCACATCTGTCATCAAAAACACCAGGACAGGAAACTGACATATTCATGTGCTCAATATTCACAACTTTTCCATTATGCACAGAATCAGCCTGTGTACTTGTGTGTGTGTGTGTGTGTGTGTGTGTGTGTGTGTGTGTGTGTGTGTGTGTGTGTGTGTGTGTGTGTGTGTGTGTGTGTTGTGTTTTCCATGACCTTTGTCTTAGCATAACAAAATAACACTCCCATTTAGACTTTTCCACTGTCTTTTACGAAAACATCACCCCCTCTTGCCCGGCCTCGGGGCTCACACTCCCGTACTGCCTCAGTCCCCCTACAATTCATCT
>NC_135219.1:3252207-3262207 GCF_052324685.1 Brachyhypopomus gauderio
GTATAATCATGACCAGTATCATCAATATATATAACCAGTTTGTGATTTGATGTGTAGGC
The DNA here is from genome assembly GCF_052324685.1 of Brachyhypopomus gauderio. Taxonomy (NCBI): domain Eukaryota; kingdom Metazoa; phylum Chordata; class Actinopteri; order Gymnotiformes; family Hypopomidae; genus Brachyhypopomus; species Brachyhypopomus gauderio. The sequence continues at coordinate 3,252,267 of NC_135219.1, forward strand.
ATCAGTAGTTTGATTCTCATAAAACAATATGAGAATAATACATAGTGGAGGATGAATAAAGGGAGAGAGGGAGAGAGAGAAAGAGACAAAGAAAGATGGAGACAGAAAGAGAGACAGGCATAAAATCTGTGTGTGAAGGAGATGATGGTGTCCAGCTGGTTTGCCTGTGTGTTCAGGTGTCTCAGCATGTGTGTGAGAGTATCTGTGTCACCAGCATGTGCATACGTGTGTGTGTGTGTGTGTGTGTGTGTACACAAGGAGCCTAGGGCCCCTGGAAAATGTGTGTGTGTGTGTGTGTGTGATAGCATGGAGATGACATCATAGAGAGAGGCTCTTTGCATCAGAACCCATCCCAGGAATCCCAGCATGCATTGTGCTTTTAATGTGGTGGGTGCTGAACCAGCAGGTGTCTCAGGATGACTCTGTATCTCCACCAGTCATGAAAACACACGCGGCCGTAACAAAGTGGCCTCTGTAAACAAGAACACTTCCTGCCTCTAAAACACCCCACGGCACACGTGAGGTGGGCTCAGACAGAGACGCCCCGACACCCTCTAAGCCAAACCCGGTCCTGCCCTTTGACACAAGGAGATAGGTCTGCTTAGATTCCTCACTGCTGTGTGAGTTGGTAGTAGTTACAGCTGCAGTACCCGTCATCACCAGTAGGCTGCGCTGGCGATGGGACATTTAGAGAAACGACTGAGGCCTAGGATAGGGAATGTGGGATGAGCAGAGACTGAAGGCATTTCACATTTCCCATTTTGGTACTTAATGTGTGGGAGAGAGGTTCACAATGCTGTCTTCTGATTTTATAATAGTGCGATTTATGGTTATGATATCAGTGTGGTATTAGTATTAGAAATAAAGCCACCATGTCTGAATCACTTCATGAAAATGGCCATAAACTGAAATACTATGAGGGTGTGTTCATACTTGTAATTTGGGTCCCTTGTTCTGGCCCAAACAAGAAAACATTTTCGTTTTCTAACATTTTTGTCCTGGTTTGCTTAGTGTTCACGTATATATGATATATGATGCACGTATGACACGTCTATGGATTTAATAACCTTATGAGGGTTTTGTAAACCTGGTGGTATTTTTACCATCTGGAAAGAGGTGGTGAAATGGATAATGGAGTCAAAAGAACAGCAGAAACTCCTGCAATGCATGCAAAGAAGGGTCGCTTTGAAGAGAAGGTACGCTCGAGAAAGAGGGTACACTCTGAAGAGAAGGTTCGCTCTGGAGAGAAGGTACACTTTGGAGAGGGGTGAGCATTCTTGTAGATGGATTTTGCACATTTTGTGTTTATACTTCAGATGAACCGCACCAGAATTGGTGTAGAAACAGGCCAAGACCCAACTTCTCAGACGAAAAAGGAACTGAGAAGGAACTTCAGAAGGAAGCGTTCACACTTGAACTGCACTTATAGAGCAATCGCACCAGGGTTTGTTTTCATTGAGCCACAGCTACCAAGTCTGAACAGAGCTGAAGTGAAACATACACAGCATGAAGTGACTCTGTGCTATACAGCTATACTAGGAGAAGAAGAGAGGGAGGAGAGGAGAGAGAGAGAAGGGAGGAGGAGAGGGAGAGGGGAGGAGAGAAAGACTGGGAAGGAGAGAAAGAAGAGCGGGGGATGAGAGAGGGAGGAGAGAGGCAGAGGGGAGGAGAGGGAGAGGGAGGAGAGAGAGGAGAGAGAGAGGGAGGGGAGAGGAGAGGAGAGAGAGAGAGAGAGAGGAGAGAGAGCTGCAGGCTCCTCTACTGGGGAGATGTCTGTATTGGCTGCTCTGATGACTCTGAGTGTCGATAGCATTGACGTTACAGTTCTCCTAAAGCCACAGAACCCGACTCCTGTCACTGCACACACACACACACACACACACACACACAATGACTTGCTTCCTCTCACTCACATGTCTGTAAACATTGTATCACTTTCTCCCCTTTTCTGTCTTTACCCATCATGCAAATGTAGATGAGGACTGATCCGTGATTCCCATGATCAAATATCATGTATCCCCTAAGTGCGTAAGCGTGTATCTGCGGGCATGTGTGTGTGTGTGTGTGTGTGTGTGTGTGTGTGTGTGTGTGTGTGTGTGTGTGTGTGTGTGTGTGTGCCTGCTTCATTAGACTAAAGTGGAGTCAGAGACACAGAGTGGACACATGTGTCTGATGACCTTGGTCACTGTTAAGGGCACCCAGTTTTCTTGCCAAGCCAATCAATAAGCTAAACAGGCTATTGAGGGCATGGGAAGCCAAACTCAAACACCGATAGGCTATCTGCTTTACCCAGAACCCACTTCTGTGCAAATATTGGACCAGCGCATTTTTCACGGTGACTTGCATTTGCTGGGAAAAAAAAAACACTTTGAAAGCTTACAGAGAGAGAGAGAGGGAGAGAAAGAAGGGGGGAGTGGGAAACAGGGAATAAGATTAAACCCAGGACACAAGCTGTTTAGTAAAGACAAAACACACATTATGAAAGCGGGCACTCAGCCTCTGTAAAACACGAGACACAAATTGATTTTGCTACTCAATACCAAATCTCCATATTTCTAACGCCAATGATAATTACCTTTAAAACCTGACTGTTTGTTTAATAAAGTTCATGTAATGAAAATATTTATAAAAAAAAAACAAACAGGGTTTGTTCTGACCCAGAGTGAGAGTGACACGGACTGAGTCCCCCAGTAAATGTCCCTGGAGCTTCTGGGGGACTTGTGATGATGGCAGTAAATCCTGGACCTCCAGTGCTTTGTGTAGCAGCACTCTGGCATTGTACAGGGGTTACGCACAGGCCCCCAAATACATCGAGCGTCGGACCCGCATCCTCATATGGTGGCTGGAAGTACAAATGATGGATTTTGGGGAACCTTTTCCTTAATCCTAGCTACAATATCGAGATAAAGTTGCTTTGGTAAGTTTCTGTTTAAAAATGAGTGTGGAGTGTGTATGGGAGTGTTAGTGTTAGGGTAAGAGTGTACAGTGGAGTGTGTATGGGAGTGTTAGTGTTAGGGTAAGAGTGTAGAGTGGAGTGTGTATGGGAGTGTTAGTGTTAGGGTATGAGTGTAGAGTGGAGTGTGAATGGGAGTATTAGTGTTAGGGTATGAGTGTAGAGTGGAGTGTGTATGGGAGTGTTAGTGTTAGGGTAAGAGTGTAGAGTGGAGTGTGTATGGGAGTGTTAGTGTTAGGGTATGAGTGTAGAGTGGAGTGTGAATGGGAGTGTTAGTGTTAGGGTATGAGTGTAGAGTGGAGTGTGTATGGGAGTGTTAGTGTTAGGGTATGAGTGTAGAGTGGAGTGTGTATGGGAGTGTTAGTGTTAGGGTAAGAGTAGAGTGGAGTGTGTATGGGAGTGTTAGTGTTAGGGTATGAGTGTAGAGTGGAGTGTGAATGGGAGTGTTAGTGTAAGGGTATGAGTGTAGAGTGGAGTGTGTATGGGAGTGTTAGTGTAAGGGTATGAGTATAGAGTGGAGTGTGTATGGGAGTGTTAGTGTTAGGGTATGAGTATAGAGTGGAGTGTGTATGGGAGTGTTAGTGTAAGGGTATGAGTATAGAGTGGAGTGTGTATGGGAGTGTTAGTGTTAGGGTATGAGTATAGAGTGGAGTGTGTATGGGAGTGTTAGTGTAAGGGTATGAGTATAGAGTGGAGTGTGTATGGGAGTGTTAGTGTTAGGGTATGAGTATAGAGTGGAGTGTGTATGGGATTGTTAGTGTTAGGGTATGAGTGTAGAGTGGAGTGTGTATGGAAGTGTTAGTGTAAGGGTAAGAGTGGAGTGTGTATAGGAGTGTTAGTGTTAGGGTATGAGTGTAGAGTGGAGTGTGTATGGGAGTGTTAGTGTAAGGGTATGAGTGTAGAGTGAAGTCTGTATGGGAGTGTTAGTGTTAGGGTATGAGTGTGGAGTGGAGTGTGTATGGGAGTGTTAGTGTAAGGGTAAGAGTGGAGTGTGTATGGGAGTGTTAGTGTAAGGGTAAGAGTGGAGTGTGTATGGGAGTGTTAGTGTTAGGGTATGAGTGTAGAGTGGAATGTGTATGGGAGTGTTAGTGTAAGGGTATGAGTGTGGAGTGGAGTGTGTATGGGAGTGTTAGTGTAAGGGTATGAGTGTAGAGTGAAGTCTGTATGGGAGTGTTAGTGTAAGGGTATGAGTGTAGAGTGGAGTGTGTATGGGAGTGTTAGTGTAAGGGTAAGAGTGGAGTGTGTATGGGAGTGTTAGTGTTAGGGTATGAGTGTAGAGTGGAATGTGTATGGGAGTGTTAGTGTAAGGGTATGAGTGTGGAGTGGAGTGTGTATGGGAGTGTTAGTGTTAGGGTATGAGTGTAGAGTGGAATGTGTATGGGAGTGTTAGTGTAAGGGTATGAGTGTGGAGTGGAGTGTGTATGGGAGTGTTAGTGTTAGGGTATGAGTGTAGAGTGGATTGTGTATAGGAGTATTAGTGTTAGGGTATGAGTGTAGAGTGGAGTGTGTATGGGAGTGTTAGTGTTAGGGTATGAGTGTAGAGTGGAGTGTGTATGGGAGTGTTAGTGTGAGGGTATGAGTGTAGAGTGGAGTGTGTATGGGAGTGTTAGTGTTAAGGTATGAGTGTAGAGTGGCGTGTGTATGGGAGTGTTAGTGTAAGGGTATGAGTATAGAGTGGAGTGTGTATGGGAGTGTTAGTGTAAGGGTATGAGTGTAGAGTGGAGTGTGTATGGGAGTGTTAGTGTAAGGGTATGAGTATAGAGTGGAGTGTGTATGGGAGTGTTAGTGTAAGGATATGAGTGTAGAGTGGAGTGTGTATTGAAGTGTTAGGGCTGTCCTGAAGCCTTACGGTGGGTCTGCTAGTTCTCAAACTTTGTTTCGAATGCAGATGTGACACCTGTGCAGATGTGACACCTGTGCAGATGTGACACCTGTGTGTTCTCTGAATCGGACCGTTTCCCAAATCGTGAGCAGAGACGACTGGACCTTCAGTCTGCATGACGCCAGCTGTGCTGCTATCAATAATAAATGAATGACACATGCCAAGTTTGTGTGGGGGGAGACGGAGAGACTGCGTTCTACACACACATACACACACACACACACATACACATACTTGCAAAAAACACAGACACACACACAAAAACGACGCCTTCTCCTGCCAAGTGGCTGTGGCATCGTAATCAATTTTAATCAAAGATAGATGAAAAAAAAAGCCCACAAAAGACGAAACGGAGTGAGTGAAAGAGAGTCTTGATGATGAAAGAGATGAGATTAAAGCTTACACAGGGCTAGATAAAAGACAACAATTCAATCAGCCCAACCTTCTGACTACACCATTAATATGCAAGAATTTTGCAGACCTAGAAAATGCACCGGGCGCCAGTATATTAACAAATTTGATGTTATTCTGAGCAAACTTCATATCATTCCTTTTCTTTCCTTCTTATGTGTTTATTTATGTATTGTTCGTCTTCACATCAGATGCCACCTTTACAAATTCATAAATCTGTAGTATTTGCTCTTTACCTACATATAACGACAGTGTGGTCATCAGGTAGTGAAAGCATTACAGAAGTCTAGAATATATGCAGGGTGACCGCCACTGACAAATATCTCTGTGCTTTCACGGACTGGCAGACATACAGGATCTCTGAAACAGTATGATTGTGAATTAGCAACACAAACATGTTGGATGTTAAAGCTTGATCTCAACCAAAAGCGTGTACAATAAGGAAAAAAAGGATTCCATTTGGTTCATTTTATCGTCATGAATCTTTGATATGAACTGGGTCATGTACACCTATTAATTTATACTGGATAAACAATGTTAAGGTGATGTTATTGAATAACAGTACAAATCATTCAACAATAGAACTACTGAAAATTGATACAGGATCTAAGCACAGTCTGGTTGTGTAACACAATCTCGACGTGTAACACAGTCTGGTCCTATAACACAGTCTGGATGTGTTTAGATCTATGTGCCTCTCTTTTGTTTGATCACAGTTCTGGGACACAGGTGGAGGAACTCAACACGCCTGTCAGACTCTGTGTTATCAACATAACAGGAAAGGTGCTGTTGCGTGCTGCTGGTTAGCATGAGTGTTAGCATTAGCCTCCTGGCAATGCTGTTTATTGCTAATTGTCTCCGGCAGACTGGCTAAAGGCCCCGGAAACATGGGAGTCCGGATGATTGGCCAAGTCAGGGGATGGGGTTGGAGAGATGGTGTGTGTGTGTGTGTGTGTGTGTGTGTGTGTGTGTGTGTGTGTGTGTGTGTGTGTTTATCTGCCCCTAAGGCCTGGATTTTACGGTTGGTCTTCATCAGGAAGTGAAGGGTTTGCCGTCACAAGCCTTTTGGGGGTTGGGGGTGTGCCTGGAGGGGGTTTCTATCAAGAGATAAGAGGGTATAATGCCACTCCGAGGGAGGATTTCACTTCCATTGATAGTCTGAGCTGGACTGAGCATGTTGGTGAACATTGGGATTAGTCTTAGTCTGGAACTGTGGGGACGGGAAATAGCAAACGAGTAGATCCAGGATATCCACTGGATTCATTGGTTCATTAAAGGACACAGGATCACCTGCTGCTGGATGATCAAAGGATCACCTGCTGCTGGATGCCATGGTATACATATATAAGTCATTGTCTTGCACCAAAGAGTAGATGACTTTTGAGCCACACAATGGCCTTTTCCATGATTTCAGGATTTTGTAACAGCTCATAGAGTCGTAAGGATCTTCCCTGACTCTTCAGGGAGGTCAGGGCAATGTTTGTGATAGGAGTTGTGTAAGAGCTAACCAGTACAGGGACTGGTTAGAGTGTGTAAGAGCTAACCAGAACAGGTACTGGTGCAGTGTTTCAGAACACTGGAAGGAGTGTGGAAGAGGGACTCGTGAGCCAATTGGTTCAGTCTCTCTAGCCTGAAAAAGAATATGAAAATTAATGTGAAATGAAACACAGCCTCACACTCCCGTATGGACCAGAGCCTTACACTCCCGTATGGACCACACCCTTACACTCCCATACGGACCACACCCTCACACTCCCGTATGGACCACACCCTCACACTCCCGTATGGACCACACCCTCACACTCCCGTATGGACCACACCCTCACACTCCTGTATGGACCACACCCTCACACTCCCGTATGGACCACAGCCTCACACTCCCGTACGGACCACACCCTCACACTCCTGTATGGACCACACCCTCACACTCACACTCCTGTATGGACCACCACACCCTCACACTCCTGTATGGACCACACCCTCACACTCCTGTATGGACCACACCCTCACACTCCCGTATGGACCACACCCTCACACTCCCGTACGGACCACACCCTCATACTCCCGTATGGACCACACCCTCACACTCCCGTATGGACCACACCCTCACACTCCTGTACGGACCGCACCCTCACACTCCTGTATGGACCACACCCTCACACTCCTGTATGGACCACACACTCACACTCCTGTATGGACCACCACACCCTCACACTCCTGTATGGACCACACCCTCACACTCCTGTATGGACCACACCCTCACACTCCAGTACGGACCACACCCTCACACTCCTGTACGGACCACACCCTTACACTCCAGTGCGGACCACACCCTCACACTCCAGTACGGACCACAGTACGGACCACACCCTCACACTCCTGTATGGACCACACCCTCACACTCCCATACGGACCACACCCTCCCACTCCCGTATGGACCACACCCTCACACTCCTGTATGGACCACACCCTCACACTCCTGTATGGACCACACCCTCACACTCCCGTATGGACCACACCCTCACACTCCTGTATGGACCACACCCTCACACTCCAGTATGGACCACACCCTCACACTCCCGTACGGACCACACCCTCACACTCCTGTATGGACCACACCCTCACACTCCTGTAAGGACCACACCCTCACACTCCAGTACGGACCACACCCTCACACTCCAGTACGGACCACACCCTCACACTCCCGTACGGACCACACCCTCACACTCCAGTACGGACCACACCCTCACACACTCCCGTACGGACCACACCCTCACACTCCCGTACGGACCACACCCTCACACACTCCCGTACGGACCACACCCTCACACACTCCCGTACGGACCACACCCTCACACTCCCGTATGGACCACACCCTCACACACTCCCGTACGGACACACTCTCACACTCCCGTATGGACCACACCCTCACACTCCCGTACAGACCACACCCTCACACACTCCCGTATGGACCACACCCTCACACTCCCATACGGACCACACCCTCACACTCCCGTATGGACCACACCCTCACACTCCTGTACGGACCACACCCTCTCACTCCTGTATGGACCACACCCTCACACTCCTGTATGGACCACACCCTCACACTCCTGTATGGACCACACCCTCACACTCCAGTATGGACCACACCCTCACACTCCTGTATGGACCACACCTTCACACTCCTGTATGGACCACACCCTCTCACTCCTGTAGGAGCCACTCAGAGATGACCAGAGTGTAAGACAGTCACCTCAATGTTCTAGGGTATAATGACAGACTCATAGCTCAAAACACTCATGATGTATTTTAGAATAGATATTTTAATTTCTGACATATCAGTCCTCTAATTGTGTCAGAACAGTTTGTGACCAAGGCTTGTTTTTGAAGTGATCTCATAGTTGTAGATGTATACAAATTTTGTAGAAAGTTATAAATGGTTAAGAAGTTGATTGTTTTTTCAAATGGCCCTGTTTGTACAATGTGCATGTATTTAGTTTTTTTATGTAGTTTCCTGTGGGTACTTTTGTAAGTTGCCCTTCTTCTGAATCTGAATTTATTATTGACACTGCTGGAGGAAACAGAGCAGAAAAATCAATTGAGAATAATATCTATTCAGGACCCCTCAAAGTCAATAAAGACGTTTTTCCGGGTGCTTCGTAAGCCCATTGTCTCAGTGTGAATGGAAGCATGTAATTGCAGGGATTTGTGAGCCCCCCCCCCGGGTCAGACGGAGACACAGCAGGACGAAACCAGAGAAAACAGAACCACCACTCAGCTCCTCTTCCAAAATAAAAGCCCTTACCAGATTAGTTTAAGAATTAAGTACTGTCCTTCCTCTCTTTGTCACTCTCTCTATCAACACAGACACACACACACACACACACACACACACACACACACACACACATGCACGCGCACACCATATTCAGCCAAACCACATTATTGGATTGCTGATAGGACCAGTAATCTTGCCTGGTGGAGGACGGTGAGCCGGAGTCCCACTGCGCATGCAGAGAGAATAGAGGCGTGGAGGAGGGGGAAGGCCGGCAAGAGGAGGCGCAGAGGAGATCAGAGCGAAGGAGGCGTCGTCTCTCCTCCCCTAAACCACACAGCCACGCATTCCGCTCACAACAAATCCGGTTAAGTGGGTCCACCCGTCGAAAGGGAACAAGTGCGAATCACTGAGTAGGGTGTTTGTGTGTGTATGTGTGTGTGTGTGAGTGTGTGTGTGTGTGTGTGTGTGTGTGTGTGTGTGTGTGTGTGTGTGTGTGTGTGTTTAATGTCACATTTTTCTGGGTATTAATCAGAATGCACACATTCATATATGATTGTAATACACCTTTACTGTTATATAAGCAAGCACCTACACACATGACACACTCTCATCCAACACACACAAGACACTCTCACCCCACACACACGACACACTCTCTCTCCATACACATGACACACTCTCTCCCCACACACACGACACACTCTCACCCCACACACGACACACTCTCCCCACAAACACGCCTGACACACTCTCACCCCACACACACGACACACTCTCACCCCACACACGACACACTCTCCCCACAAACACGCCTGACACACTCTCACCCCACACACACGACACACTCTCACCCCACACACGACACACTCTCCCCACAAACACGCCTGACACACTCTCACCCCACACACGACACA
>NC_135219.1:3272207-3274707 GCF_052324685.1 Brachyhypopomus gauderio
TACTACTACTACTACTACTACTACTACCACCACCACTACTACTACTACCTCTACTACTACTACTACTACTACTACTACTACTACTACTACTACTACCTCTACTACTACTACTACTACTACTACTACTACTACCTCTACTACTACTACTACTACTACTACTACCCCTACCACCACTACTACTACTACTACTACTACTACTACTTCTACTACTAATACTACTACCACTACTAATACCACCACTACCACTACTACCACTACTACTACTACTACTACCTCTACTACTTATACTACTACCACTACTACTACTACTACTACTACTACTACTACTACTACTACCACTACTACTACTACTACTACTACCTCTACTACTACTACTACTACTACTACTACCTCTACTACCACTACTACTACTACTACTACTACTACTACTACCACTACCACTACTACTACTGCTACCACCACTATTACTACTACTACCACTACTACCAATACTACTACTACTACTACTGATAATAATATTATCACAACAGCAATCACTCTTGCAGTCACTATTATTATTATTATAAATATTATTATTATTAAAGATAATAATACTGATATGAATACTCCTGCTGTAGGCATGTGAATCTGAATCTATGCTGTCTGATCTAGTCACTCTATGTCCCTCACACTATGAGACACTCTCTGTCTCTGTCTCTCTCTGCCTGTCTCTTTCTCTCTGTCTGCTTTTCTCTGTCTCTGTCTCTCTCTCTCTGTTTCTCTATCTATCTGCTTCTCGCTGTCTCTCTCTCTCTCTCTTACTGTCTGTTTCTCTCTCTGTCTCTTTCTCAGTTCAATTCAGTTCAAATCAGTGGTGCTTTATTGGCATGACAAATATTCACACTTGTATGGCCAAAGCTTTGATGAAGAAATTACCATGGTAAACAAAAGATGAAATAGATTTATATATTTATTAAATATTCTCTCTCAGTCTCTGTATTTCATTCTCTCTCTCTCTCTCTCTCTCTCTCTCTCTGCCTTGGTTGTTTTTGCTGTGGGTCTCCTTTTTGTGTTTGTTGTTATTTCTGGTGTTCTCTTCTTCCTCTCAACATGTCCGCCTTTTCTCTCACTCTCATTATAGCTTCATTTCTCCCAGTATATCACACAGCATTGAGAACCACCCCCCCCCCCAACACACACACACACACACACACACACACACACACACACACACACACACACACATTCTCTAAAAGATGGCAAGGGACTTGGCTGCAGGCAATGTTCTTCTCTGTGTATTGAGAGGAACAGCTGGTGACATCTGCGCAGACACACACACACACACACACACACACACACACACACACACACACACACACACACACACACACACACAGAAGGCATTCATTCTCCTTTCATGCTACTTGCTTCTCTTTTTCATCTATTCTTTTCTGCCTGCCTATCTCTTTATCTCTCTGTCTCACTTGTGGAATTGTGAATGTGTGTGGGACACGTGTTTATGTGTGTTTATGCATGTGTGTATGTGTTTGTTGTTTATGTGTGTGTGTGTGTGTGTGTGTGTGTGTGTGTGTGTGTGTGTGTTTGCAGTGTTGGGAACGTTACTTTAAAAAAGTAATTAGTTATAGTTACTCACTACTTGTTCAAAAAAGTAACTGAGTTAGTAACTGAATTACTCTATAATAAAAGTAACTCGTTACCAGGGAAAGTAACTATTTGCATTACAGTTTAAAAAAAGTTATATGCCAATGAATAAGGATTTTTTGAAAAAGCAGTTTTCACAGTCAGTTGAAATGAGTAGATCAGAAAGGTGTTTAACTTTTGATATTTATTGCACATCAACAGACTATTGCAGGATAAAATCCTTTAAAATCCCAAATCTTTGTAAAAAAAAAACAAAAAAAAAAAGAAAAAGCAAACAGTTACACTATATAAAGTGCATTTACATCTATCAAATTAAATTAAATTCGCTCAACCTGAGACAACTGGTTTGTTCACAACAGAAGTAAACTTAACAACAAAACCTCTATTCTTAATTAAATAAATCAAATACCCCGTCTGGTACACATTCAGGAACTTCACGTATTTTCTTAAATAATGTTTATATCGCCACCTTGAAAATGTTAATTTTTCTTCGGCTTGCTCCTGACTCGCCATTTCTGCCTCTTCTCCGTTTATGTCGTGTGTCACTGGTGTGCTTCGCCACGCGTGTAAAAACACTGGATCTGATTGGCTACCATAACGCTGCCTTAGCCAATCGCTTACTGACTTGTTAAGTTAAACAGGTGTTACACCGAGAACTGTGACCTATCGAGATCTGTTACTTCTCACTAGTCTGGGCAGCGGTCCGCTCACATTACTGTTAGTATATCAGTATATAGTAACGCACCGCTTTTAATGACCAGTAACGTCAACAGCGTTGTAACGACAGGAAAAGTAATTAATTATATTATCCCGTTACTGACAAAATGACGCTGTTACCTAACGCCGTTATTTTTAACAG
>NC_135219.1:3286098-3313598 GCF_052324685.1 Brachyhypopomus gauderio
ATGACAACAAGCTAACGTTGAATCAAATGTGTAGGAGATTTTTTAGAATTGCAGTCTCAAAGTAGAAAATCCCAAACTCCAGAGAGGAAGACAAAGCACATTCAGGACATTTTCAGGACATTTCTTACATTTCTCTCACGCCATGATGGAAGGAAAAAACTGTAGTAATTAGTGGTGATGAAGCTAACAGCTGAATTATTCTGACAAGGCCACACCAGCACTGTTCTGGTCTGTTTCAGGAGTTTGTGTGTGTGTGTGTGTGTGTGTGTGTGTGTGTGTGTGTGTGTGTGTGTGTGTGTGTGTGTGTGTGTGTGCGCGTGTGTGTGTGTGTGTGTGTGTGTGTGTGTGTGTGGGGGGGGGGGGGATCCTTCAGCAGACAGGAGTTTACATAACAAAGTCTAGGCATTAACACCTGTCTTTAGCAAAGCCAACAACACCAGTTCATTTAAACACACACACACACACACACACACACACACACACACACACACACACACACACACACACACACACACACACAGGTATGAAACACCCACCATCATTATATACAATCAAGATACTCACACTAAAAGTACAGTATCATAGGCACTACTGTCACTTGGATGAGTACAGTCTCCATTAATCATCCAATTAGCTTCTAACACTTTGTTTCTTTCTCACACATTCTCTTTCACACACACACACACACACACACACACACACACACACACACACACACACACACACACACACACACACACGTTCTCCTCATATAATTAGACAAACTGCTGAAATAAGCAAGAACAGTTGCAGAGGGTTCAAAAAGTTTTGATGCTACAATTGAATATGAAAATCAATAATCATGTCTTTCAGTAAGTGTGTCTTTCAGTAAGTGTGTCTTTCACTAAGCATCTCTTTCACTAAGCGTCTCTTTCAGTAAGCGTCTCTTTTAGTAAGCATCTCTTTCAGCTGCCGTTTCTTCTAAGGTCACAATAAGACGGCTGCATTTTAGTTACGAAAGTCATCAGAAAACATCGAACTAAACCACACACGACTGCACGATTTATAATGCATTATTTACCAACATTTAATTATTAAATAAGAGTTGACTGAAAAGAAAGACATAGAATGAGAGAGAGAGTGTGTGTGTGTGTGTGTGAAAGAGAGAGAGAGAGAGCAAAAGAGAGACTGTGTGTGTAATTACCAGAACAGAGGCTGAATATGTAAAGTAGAGATTAATAGCTGAAACATAAAGGCAGAATCCAAGAGCTGTTTAAATATCAACCTGAATATCAAAAAGCTATAAAAACTCATAATTACAACAACCCAAAAAGCAGACAGAGAACAAGTCAACAGACAGACAGGAATCTGGTCATTACACTAGACAAATGCAAATGCAACAGACAGCCGGTGGGCGAGACCATAAAGGAGGGTGTTTGAGACCATCCTAAGCAGTCTGTAGTAATACAGAACAGAGAAGGGGCAGCAGGAATCCTGGAGTGGGGAGTCCGTACGAAGCTGGCAACCCCCGCGGCAGGCAGAAAGGCAGAGAGAAAGAACGCAGACAGGTTGATGTCTTTGATGACGTGAGCTCATTTTGATGTGAGCTCAAACTGAACCATGTAGTTCCCCAGAGAGCTCCATTCCACTTGAAATGCTCAAGTGAAATCATTAACAAGAATGATTTAGGTACTAGTCATGACATCCATGCCCTGACAGATGAGGTGTGCTCTCAGATGGACTATCACTCAGACTCTGCCCAGAAAAAAAATCTCCCAGAAAGCATTTCGGTCATAAATCTCTCAGGATTGATTTCTGCCTGTTGTGATTTTAGGGAGCAGCCCATAACCTTAACCTGCCATTGAAAATATTTCATTTTAGGAGCTACTTATCATAATGCATTTTTTCATTAAGCATGAAAGAAATTACCTAGCGTTTTTCTCAGCATACTCACAGGGGTGAATAGAGGTTACACTTTAACACAGGCAAAAAATGGTATGTGCAAAGTTGTTTTCATAATGATTACTAATTATGACAAGCATTAGACCAAGAAAGTTAAGTATCTGGGTAAGGTTAGGCTTAGGTTAGTGTTAGAGATAGAGCTAGGGTTAGGGTTAGGGCTAGGGTTAGGGCTAGGGTTAGGGTTAGGGCTAGGGTTAGGGTTAGGGCTAGGGTTAGGGCTAGGGCTAGGGTTAGGGCTAGGGTTAGGGTTAGGGTTTACAAGGATGGTTTTCATTTCATTTCAAGATGTTGGAAGAGCAATTCAGCATTTCTGCTGACTTTTTAAATACAGATATGATACAGTGACACTGTCTGCAGTGGCGCAAAAAGGGGGTATGCAGCGTATGCGACGCATAGGGGCGCTGCACTACAGGGGGCGCCAAATAGATGCCTGAAAATTATTTGCTGAGTTGGTGGGGGGTGGGGGTTGAGTGCGGGGGGCGCCGATAGTATGTTTGCATACACCTCAGAAAGTATGTAGTTGCAACCCTGACTGTCTGTGATGACTATCTCTACCTAACACTGTCTGAGAGGACTGTCTCTACCTAACACTGTCTGAGAGGACTGTCTCTACCTAACACTGTCTGAGAGGATTGTCTCTACCTAACACTGTCTGAGAGGATTGTCTCTACCTAACACTGAGAGGACTGTCTCTACCTGACACTGTCTGAGAGGATTGTCTCTACCTAACACTGTCTGAGAGGACTGTCTCTACCTGACACTGTCTGAGAGGATTGTCTCTACCTAACACTGTCTGAGAGGACTGTCTCTACCTGACACTGTCTGAGAGGATTGTCTCTACCTAACACTGTCTGAGAGGACTGTCTCTACCTGACACTGTCTGAGAGGATTGTCTCTACCTAACACTGTCTGAGAGGACTGTCTCTACCTAACACTGTCTGAGAGGATTGTCTCTACCTAACACTGAGAGGACTGTCTCTACCTAACACTGTCTGAGAGGATTGTCTCTACCTAACACTGTCTGAGAGGATTGTCTCTACCTAACACTGTCTGAGAGGACTGTCTCTACCTAACACTGTCTGAGAGGACTGTCTCTACCTAACACTGTCTGAGAGGACTGTCTCTACCTGACACTGTCTGAGAGGATTGTCTCTACCTAACACTGTCTGAGAGGACTGTCTCTACCTGACACTGTCTGAGAGGATTGTCTCTACCTAACACTGTCTGAGAGGACTGTCTCTACCTGACACTGTCTGAGAGGATTGTCTCTACCTAACACTGTCTGAGAGGACTGTCTCTACCTGACACTGTCTGAGAGGATTGTCTCTACCTAACACTGTCTGAGAGGACTGTCTCTACCTAACACTGAGAGGACTGTCTCTACCTAACACTGTCTGAGAGGACTGTCTCTACCTAACACTGTCTGAGAGGACTGTCTCTACCTGACACTGTCTGAGAGGACTGTCTCTACCTAACACTGTCTGTGATGACTGTCTCTACCTAACACTGTCTGAGAGGATTGTCTCTACCTAACACTGTCTGAGAGGACTGTCTCTACCTGACACTGTCTGAGAGGATTGTCTCTACCTAACACTGTCTGAGAGGACTGTCTCTACCTGACACTGTCTGAGAGGATTGTCTCTACCTAACACTGTCTGAGAGGACTGTCTCTACCTAACACTGAGAGGACTGTCTCTACCTAACACTGTCTGAGAGGACTGTCTCTACCTAACACTGTCTGAGAGGACTGTCTCTACCTAACACTGTCTGAGAGGACTGTCTCTACCTAACACTGTCTGAGAGGACTGTCTCTACCTGACACTGTCTGAGAGGACTGTCTCTACCTAACACTGTCTGAGAGGACTGTCTCTACCTGACACTGTCTGAGAGGATTGTCTCTACCTAACACTGTCTGAGAGGACTGTCTCTACCTGACACTGTCTGAGAGGATTGTCTCTACCTAACACTGTCTGAGAGGACTGTCTCTACCTGACACTGTCTGAGAGGATTGTCTCTACCTAACACTGTCTGAGAGGACTGTCTCTACCTAACACTGAGAGGACTGTCTCTACCTAACACTGTCTGAGAGGACTGTCTCTACCTAACACTGTCTGAGAGGACTGTCTCTACCTGACACTGTCTGAGAGGACTGTCTCTACCTAACACTGTCTGTGATGACTGTCTCTACCTAACACTGTCTGAGAGGATTGTCTCTACCTAACACTGTCTGAGAGGACTGTCTCTACCTGACACTGTCTGAGAGGATTGTCTCTACCTAACACTGTCTGAGAGGACTGTCTCTACCTGACACTGTCTGAGAGGATTGTCTCTACCTAACACTGTCTGAGAGGACTGTCTCTACCTAACACTGAGAGGACTGTCTCTACCTAACACTGTCTGAGAGGACTGTCTCTACCTAACACTGTCTGAGAGGACTGTCTCTACCTGACACTGTCTGAGAGGACTGTCTCTACCTAACACTGTCTGAGAGGACTGTCTCTACCTGACACTGTCTGAGAGAACTGTCTCTACCTAACACTGTCTGAGAGGACTGTCTCTACCTAACACTGTCTGAGAGGACTGTCTCTACCTGACACTGTCTGAGAGGACTGTCTCTACCTAACACTGTCTGAGAGGACTGTCTCTACCTGACACTGTCTGAGAGGACTGTCTCTACCTAACACTGTCTGAGAGGACTGTCTCTACCTGACACTGTCTGAGAGGACTGTCTCTACCTGACACTGTCTGAGAGGACTGTCTCTACCTAACACTGTCTGAGAGGATTGTCTCTACCTAACACTGAGAGGACTGTCTCTACCTGACACTGTCTGAGAGGATTGTCTCTACCTGACACTGTCTGAGAGGACTGTCTCTACCTAACACTGTCTGTGAGGACTGTCTCTACCTGACACTGTCTGAGAGGACTGTCTCTACCTAACACTGTCTGAGAGGACTGTCTCTACCTAACACTGTCTGAGAGGACTGTCTATATGCCTGACACATGCCTGATGACTTTCTCATGAAAACCCTGGGCTTTATATGAATGATCCTTTAACTAATAGCATTTTATGGCATTACGTTACATCAACAAAGCAGGACGATCAGCATTCATAGTCCAAACATATCGGTCCAGTCTATATTAATAGCTATTTTTATATAAAGTAATTATCACAAGTAATTGGCATTCCTTAGTCACATTACTGAATCACTGCCCTCCTGCGTCAGCAGTGAACATTTGTGCAGATGGCAGAATCCATCGTGACGTCACTGACATTATAGTTTAACTCGTAGGTTCTCTGTGTGGGTCACGGTTTCCCTGGTTCTTCCAATCCATGGTGTCTGCCCCGTCTAGTCCGAACACTTTAGCCATATGTCTTTTGTTTTGATTATGGTTTCCTCTGCACCCATATGTCCTGCCCCTCACCTGTGATTGGTTGTGTCTTTTGCCACTCAATAATCCAGCTGTCCCTGGTTTCCCTCATTGGTGTGTACTGTTCTCTGCTCACCAGTGTCTAAACTATCTGTCAGAATTTTCTACATTGATCCACTCTGGTTGTCAGTGTTCCAGCACTTTCTTAGTGTTCATGTTTAGTTCTCATTTTGTTCTCTGTGTTCAGGTTTTGTTTTTGTTTAGTTTTTTCTTTGTTTTTTAGTTCAGTTCTCGTTACATTTTTTGGGGTTTGGGTTTAGTTCTTTTATAGTTTAATGTGGAAGATCCAGGAATCTGGTCATCAGAGGCCCATGACGGTTATTTAACATGGTAGCCATCCAGAGTACTTCACAAGTGTTCTTCTGAACACACGGTGTCGAGGAGGGCGGGTGGCAGAGTGATTTGCCGGGGCTGTGGAACGTGGAGCCCGCGGCCTCTCTGAATGAATGTTTTATGAATGTGTTGCTCTCTCCCTCTCCATCTCTGACATAACGCTGGTGTTTTTGTTCTGTTTCCTCTTCATTAGTTTCCAGAGATGAGTCACTCCCCACTGCTCTGTGTTGGCCACTGGGACATTTCAGGCTGTTTCTGGGTCACCCTTCCATACACCACTACTCACTATCACTATTCATCAATATTCACTATTCACACAATCAGTATTCACACTATCACTATTTATCACTATTCACTATTCACGCAATCATTATTCACACTATACATCACTATTCACTATTTACGCTATCACTATTCACAGTATCACTATTCAACACTATCACTATTTGTGACTATTTGTGATTGTGTATATTTGTGATCTGTAAAGCCATGTCAAGGATGAATTTCTGTCTTCAGACAGACAATGAAGACTTATCTATTCACACCACCACTATTCAACACTATCACTATTCAACATTATCACTATTCAACTCTATCACTTCATTATCCACACTATAACTATTCATCACTATAACTATTCATCACTATTCACTATTCTGATTACACTTGCACCTTTGATGGTAACAGACAAAGTCACATGTTAATGATTCACATAATGATCCATTTAGTAGTTACATTTAACATTCATTATACATTCATTTTGTAGTCATACCTTACAGATACAATAATATGGACTGTATGTTTGGATACATTTAATAATTATGTTGTAATTTAGGCATACTGTTTCCCAGTATACAGAAAAAGTTACATTTTCCCTTGTGCTCAGGCGAGCTGGAGTCCTGAAACACATGGAGATGTGAACCGCGCAAGATTAACTGAAGCTGACATTTACAGAAATCACTCTCCTCTCCATCACCTCACACCGTAGAAGAGTGCGACTGCCTTTGGGTTACATAAGGGCCCTGATCACCCTCCCCTCCCCCGTCTACACTTCCCGCCAGCCGCGCGCAAGAGCCGTCAGGAGCTACAGCCGTGCTGGACGGGCCCGCCGGCCGAGATCGGCACTCTGGGGGGAAAAAGCACACGCTCCAGGGGTTGCCACGGCCACAGCTTGGCGTTCTGCAGTTCAGAGTTAGCGTGTGACACAGGATGCAAACTGCTGGTGCACACCGTCGTTTTTATTACAAGCACCAAATCTACAACTGAATATATTCATTTACGTGCTTACTTACATACATTTAGTTTTATTTGATTTTTTTATATATTATTAACTGCAGCCAAGCAATAATTATGTATGGCTACTGTATTTTAAGTAAATAAAGTTACTGTAACGTGCCTGTCAATAACAGGAAACAAGTGTGAGTGATGACAGAACGTTTTAACTCAAAAACAAGTTCGATCAGTGGCAGAGAGATATGTTAGATTCAGGCAAAAGGCAATCCAGAAAAACAATAAATGAAAAACAGGAAACTCCAGTAGACACGCCAGAAACTCCACAGCTCAAAAACATGGCACAAGAGACGTGGCGAGGAGTCTCAACACAAGAGAACCTTATAAACTCTGGTCATGTCCTTCAGGCGTATGGAGAGAGTTGGGAGTAATCAATAGATTGATGAGGCTGAACAACAGAGCCCACTAGGGGGCGTAACGGGGGGGGGGGGGGCATTTACCTCCAGAATTGACGTAATATGGTCGAACTTCACAGTGATGATAATGTCTATCCATTAAGCATAAATTAAGCTGCTTGCAGAATTCAAATCATAACAGACTTCACAATGTTGATTATGTATAGCCATTTAAAGTAAATTATCTTCATTATTTACATTAATGTAACAGACTTTTTTGGAGTGCATTTACTAAGAAATGACAGATGAGGGTTGATAAAAAGCAGGGGAACTCACTGTTGACCTTGTGCAATAATAGTTTCTTGGCTTTCAAGTTCTAAATGTGGGCACATGATGGACGAATGTACTTCCTGCCAAATGTCTGTAATGTCCTTGGACATCGTTAAAAAGCTTTCTGAATGTCTCCGAGGTTTGGGGTTAATTAACCGTCCTGGAAGCCAATACACCCTGTGACCAGGATGAAGAGGAATGGGTGGTGGAGGGGGTTATGGTGGGGCTGGTGGAGAAGGTGGAGAAGGTGGTGGACACTGAACCAAATGAACACTACAGAAGGGTTACGTTTACACCGTGTGAACTGTGCTGATTGTTTTATAAGATTGTGCAGGCCTTCGATTTCTTCCACACTCTGGTGTCTACATTAGCGAATCACTTTGTTGTCTACAATAGCAAATCACTTTGTTGTCTACAATAGTGAATCACTTCGTTTGATAAAGTCAGCATTAGTGCATATCCAGTGCCACCTCAGAAACTTCAGATACCGTTGACATTTCCTAGTCTTGATCACTACATACTTAATCACTAAAATGAACAGCATATTAACTACTCCGTGCCACTGTTATGAACCATCCAAAATAGTCCCACTAACTGTGAGCAGAAAAATCTTTAATTTTTTTGTACAAATCCTGTTTTGTTTTTGTTTTTTTGTACAAGTTCTTTTTTTTTCAGATTTCGTTTCTTCGGCTTTGAAGCAGTATTGTGTCACTCTCCTCACTCTCCTGTTTGATGATATGTTGCAACTGTTCGCTAATAAATCATCTCAGCTGTCCATCTGTCCCGGTTGCTATGGTGACAATCATTTATTTACCAGTGATGAGTGACGGCTTCCTCCTCCTTAAAATTATTTTGATACCATACTCGTGTTTCAGGGTTAATTGGCTTTTTAAATTAGGGGGGGGGGGGGGGGGTGTTGCACACTGCTGGGGTATAGCAAACATGATCATGCTGGAATATTTGAGAGGCAGAACATTTATTTTCAGAAATAATTCTTTGTGAATCTTAGATTTTGTCAGGAAGTGCAGTTCTGTTTCTGTTATGGATTGCAGCGTTGCATTATTGACAAGCTGTTTGGCGTTTTGGCACCCAGGAGTCTCTGAACTCACAGCGCTCCCAGAGTCTGTAGTTTATCAAGGCCGTTCTCAGTCACTGTGAGGGGGTAGAGGGCCCCACAGCTGAGCCACGGCACATCGGCTTTTATATCTCTAGGTTTTCCCTTTGGTTTTACAGTTTGTATTGATGTTGTATTGTACTTTCTGACTGAACCTCTACAGGGAACCCAAAAGGGACTCACCAATGACTTCCATACTGATGAGGATGATGATGGTGATGATGATGATGGTGTTGATGATGATCATTGTGTTGATGTTGATAATGATGATGGTGATGATTATGATGATGACATTATGATACAAGGAAACAATTAAAATGCCAACTGGCCAATAAGAAGAAGCTTGTCTATATTAACCACTTCCACTATTGGCTGGTGGTACATACTATGCAGATGTTGATCTTCTCATGATGGTTCGTGCTTCCCCTCACTTCTGCTGTCTGATCTACTCACCTTGCACATCCTCAGTTAGGCCCATGTTCCTGGTGTACGCCTGGATCTTGGTTGTATCATCCTGGATCGTGGCTCAGTAGTTCTCAACCTGCCTCCTTCCATCCGAGTTCTGGATCTAGTTCTTCTCATTCAGCTTCTCATTCATTTCCTTGTGGCCTCATTGTGATTCCAGAGTACTTGTAGCTTGCCCTGAACATCTGACCCCTTCTGGACCCATGTGTTTGTAAAGCGGCTTTGTGACATGTGTTGTACAAAGCGCTATATAAATAGAATTGACTTGCCTTCCCTTCTGGTACTGTGATCCCCTCAGTTGCAGACACCTTCCCTCTCCTTGTAAGAGGTGGCTCACGGTTGCTCTGTTCTGTAGCTGATAGCTGTAGCCACTTTTGGAGATGATTTCACTGAGGAGCTCCAGGCCTTTGCAGAACAGCAGTGGGGTCAGGGCATCTCCTTGGTACTTGTGATGTTGTGCCATCGCCTACCACAGTCCCACCGAGTCCCATTAAGTTCTTCTGAGAGCCCTGTCGATGTTATGCATTCCAGGATCTATGTAGTCAATCCAGCTGGTGCAGATTGGTCCTTACAGTCTTGAGTGACAGTCTTATCCACCAATAGCTGGTGCTTGACTACTCTGATGTTCTTGCCAATGCCTTTCTGGCCCACACTCATGGGTGGAGCCATGTGTCTACTCACCTGAACTGCAATGATGACAGACAGGATCTTCTATGTTGTGTAGAGGCAGGTAATTGGCCAGTAATTGAATGGAAAAGCCATTTTCTAGGAGTCGTTCAAGATCAGGACTATCTAGCCTATTGAGGGTGGGGTTCACCTATTAACAGCTGGTTCATTTCTGTTTCCAGGTGCTCATGGTTAGCTTCTTCAGCCAGGAGGCGTGGACCAGGCGTGGTCAGGGCCTGGAGCTTTCCAGATCTTCATGCTAGAGACACTTTCTTGGACATCTGCTAGTAATCTCAGGGAAGTTACTGAAGTTGCTCTCTGGTTCATTAACCAGTGAACATTGTTATTGTGTGATGCCACCTTTTCCAATATGATTTTGATTTTCCAGCACTGTTTAGTCACCGCCGTTTGCAGGTCTGTTCTCATTCTCATGTGGTGTACATGTGGTGTGGCATGAAGAGTACACTGTGGATGTGGAGAGAGAGAGAGAGAGAGAGAGAGAGAGAGAGAGAGAGAGAGAGAGAGAGAAGCTAAAAGGTTTTCAGAGAAACAGGTCATTCATCAAGTGTGCATGTGCTGCCCTTCCGGAAGCATGTCCTGTTCCTCGTGAAACATTTCCTTCATATTCTTTGGGATTTTCTTGTCCTGGAATACTGGAATATATATATATATATATATATATATATATATATATATATATATATATATATATATATATGTATGTCACATGCTGTTTCTCTGTGCTTCACAGTTTTGATTTTGTCTATATCTCTTATGTCTGGACTCCACTACCCAGAATCCACCTGCCGAAGTCCATTGCGAAGTATTGCTATGAGGTTAATAGGCGTACCGAGCATTCTACAGTCTAGCTACCGTTCTGTTCTGTTCCCTGACTTACGATTTGCTCGTTCCCTCTCGTGATTGGTCGTTTAGGATCACTGATACTCTTCGGATTCTGTGGACTGTGTTCCTGTTTACCCCTGTACACCTGGTCACCTTTTCAGTTCATTACGAGACATGCAAGAGAAGTCTTGTGTTGCCCGTTCAATAAAACTCAAAAAATTCAATAAAATTGAAATTCAATAAAACTCATTTAAATGTCTGCGAGCGTCTGACCCTTAGTGTTCACGTTACTACAGTACACTGCAGTTACTCATCTGGAATCGTCCTAGGATTTACACACACACACACATGCACACACACACAAACACACACACGTACATATAATTAAAAAATATTAAAGACTTGCAGAGTGGTACAGATGGCAAGAGTGAGACCGAACACCACTTGAAGCGCCAAATGATTAAAACGTTGTATTTGACACAATGCCGTTTGCCGCAGTATTGTGCAGATCTGTTGTAATGGAGAACTCGGCGACCCGTCGAAGGTGCAGGTGCTGTGCAGTGCATTGTGGTCCACGGGAAACAGAAACAGACAGACGGGTGGCATCTCCAGCTCATTAGCGCCTAAAATTCTGCCAGTTGACTTGCTCACCAACAGTGTGAGACAGGTTTGCTTATGTGCTGTGTGCTTTCAGCATGACCGAACTTGATGTCCAAACTGAGCTGACGCCAGGGAACTTGTGCTTAGCTCTGTAGAACAACATCATTGTTCTGGGAAGACTGTTCATCCCTCCGGGTCTTCATATGACCTTGGTCAGAGTGCCTCTAACTAAAACAACAATTCTAATAAAATCCTACACAGACACAGCATTTGGCATAAATGGATGTTTTTGCAGAGTAAGAATGGGTCATGGGGTTTGAATCAGCTGTTATGGACTCTTAGGTCCAAAAGATGAAGTCTGCTTCCAGAAGTGCATTAAAGCAATTAGGACAAACTGCAAGTGGAGCAATAATAAAAGCTGATCTAGAACGGTACGAGGACGCAAAGTGACTTCAGCATGGACGCCACTGCAGATCGGACGAGCTGCAGATCGGACGCCTTCAGCTTACATGCAGTTTTGAGATCTGTTGTCATCATTCCTGGGACAACAGCGACTGAGGTGCGAGACTTCAGTGGGCCAAACGTGTAAGATCTGCAGACGACGGGGGAGATGGAAGGGAAAACATGACTGCTTTGAGAGGAGAGAGAGAGAGAGAGAGAGAGAGATGGAGAGAGATGGAGAGAGAGAGAGAGAGAGAGGGGCACAAAGAAAGGACAGAAAACTTTCCACCTCCCATATCTCCTATAACATATACGATCAGAGTAGTCAGGGAAGGTCTATGACAGCTATTTTGCAGGAAAGATAAAAACCGGTTAAAAATCGTGACATGGAAATCACTGGAGAGGAACCTCGAGTAAACATATCACACGTACAAACCAAACATCTGCTGGCTGTTTCAAAATAATGCATGTCATTATTCTCGCTGCACAGTTTGTGTCATTGTGTTAACGAGGAAGATGAGTTTTGCCTGAGGAGGAAGGCACGCGTTGAAGGCCAGCAGAGCGAAGTGGGACTGAGACCCTGCGGCTACTCACACCGATCTGGCTGGCACACACACGAAACACACACTTTTTATTGGACCGCGTCTATTTGCCGAGTTTGGTGGGGAAGTGTTTTCGTGTTTGGCATTTGAGATATTTACGTTCAAAGACATTGCACAACTCTACGCAGCAAGACGGGAAATGCCAAAAATAAAGGAAAATATACAACAGGAATTTAGAAAAATCAGCTGATTGTTCCCAATTTTTGGTTTAATCAGGAAAAGGTGCGTCAAATGTGCCAGTTTACAAAAACAACTGTAGGATAAAGGACAGTGAAGTGCAAAAATAAATAGTGAAATAGTGAAGCCTTTATAACATGCTAATCACTTTCTTTCACTATAGGGGAGAGTGGGGTGAGTTGTGCCAGTTTTTACTTAAAGTGACTTTAAAGTGAGACTATGACAGTAATGCTTCCAACTAAAATATGTACATATATTTCAGGATGTGGTGCATCCCTGGAATCAGTCACTTTGGATGTGAAATATAGTATTTAAGAAATACAGCTTTTTGAAAAAAAGTGGTCTCGTGGCACAACTTGCCCCCAGTGCGGGGTAAGTTGTGCCATTGGAGAGAATACATTGGGGTAAATTGTGCCATTGATTACTGAAGTAAAATAATATATTTTGATCTCAAGAACTGGAATGCTATATAAAAG
This sequence comes from Brachyhypopomus gauderio, assembly GCF_052324685.1. Classification (NCBI taxonomy): domain Eukaryota; kingdom Metazoa; phylum Chordata; class Actinopteri; order Gymnotiformes; family Hypopomidae; genus Brachyhypopomus; species Brachyhypopomus gauderio. Next base: position 3,299,142 of record NC_135219.1, read on the forward strand.
CAAGACAAATTCAATACAAAATTACTAATTTAAGGTTTATTTAAAGTTACTTTACAACATCAAAGGCTAATTTTCTACAAGCCTATTGTGCCACATGAGCACACAAAAGATAAATTTTCTTAAGCAAGGCCTAACACTTCAGAACAAAGTTCAGTTCAAAATGAAACAAAAACAGTAGCAAATATTACATTTTTTAGCATAATTAGCATATATCTTAATTTTTCCCTTATTGATCCATTGCAGTTTACATTTGCATAAGTTGAAGCTATACGCTTTAAATAAGTCCAGTTCTTTTATATCCTATTTCTTTTCCATCTATCTTTTTCTTCTCCATGTTTTACTTTAATGACATCCTGCATATGCTCATCTCCCTCGCCACCTGACCAATAGACTTCCCTTCTCCACCTCTTCACTACTCTGTCCATGTGTGACGGGCAGGGTGAGCAACTCAAAAAGGAAGCGATCACGCCAAGTCTCAGGGAAATAGGATGGTTTAATAGAAAGTGTGCAAACCAAAAACCCGTGCATGGTTCCAGATTAAGGAAATAATAACCAGCAGTCAACTGGTACAAAGACAAGACGTATATAGACGAACAAACGACCCTCAGGTGAGACGGATCACGGGTCCCGCCCACCTGAGGAACGAACATCACGTGACCAAAAACAGGACCGCTGCCGCTGTAACCGGGGGCGACCGGTAGGGGGCCCCCCCACAACGTGACAGACCCCCCCACCAAAGCCGCACTCCCCTCCGGATGTGCGGCTTACAGCGGCAGCACACAAAACACAACAAAGGGGCGGGAGGGCGGGGACAAGACAGGGACCCGTTCCCTGCCGTCCTGAGCTGAAACAAAACACAAAACACATATGCTCCTCGTCACAGGACGCAGACCAGGCAGGGACCCGTTCCCTGCAGTCCTGGAGCTGAAACATAAAAACACATAAGTTAGCTCGCCTCCTGGGCGGGACCCTGGACCGACCGGGCCGTCAACAAGACGATAACCACGCCCCGGTCGGTCACAGGGCCCTCGCGCCCTAACCGGCCTTAGGCCGCTTAAGCCCCACCGCTGTGTGCGGACCGGGAGCACATGGCCCAACACACGTCACAGGTGTGGATGTGTGCAGGCCGCCACACTGGGGTGCGGCCACGGCTTCCACAAACACCTCCCGAACCTACCTCCTCGCTCGGAGCTGACCCCTGCCCTTTTCGCTAGGGGTCACCCCAGACTCCTGGGGAGTGAACCCCTCCCGGGGCCCCTCATCTCAAGGTGGACTCCTCCACCCAACCCAGGAGCGCCAGAGACCAGGGCCCTGGCAATCCGCATCAGGGACACGCTGGTCACCCCGAGCTTGAAGGGGAGGGTCTCCGCCTGGAGACCCCACTAGGTCCGGGAGTGCCGCAGTCCACCTCCAGGAGCGACCTGCAACACATCACACACACACGCACACAGACAACACAACACAAAACGCGCACTGCTCCCACCACTGACCCCCCTTTTACACAGGGGGGAAGGGACCCCTTCTTGGCCTGAGGAGACACCCTGTCCTTACACCCCAGGCGTCCTCCGCCTACAAAGGGGTACAGGGGCTCCTCTTTGCTCAGGGGTCCCTCCCAACCGGTCAGGTCTCCTGATGGAGCAGTGCCTTCTGAGCCACATGTCGTGGCTCAGGAACCCCATAGCTCCCCCCCAAAAACATATTTAGGGGGGGCCCCTCTGGGGAATAACAAAACAAAAACACAGACACAACATTTAACATATACGCACCCAAGGTGCCCTCCGTGCCACATCCAGTGGCACGGGACCTCTAATGGGCCCCTCCCCACACACCGTGAAGAGGGGTGCAAGAGAGGAATTACATAAAACAAAGCACGCTACACTCTAGGACAATACGAACACGCAAAGACAGAACACAAACAAACGGACAGGAACCACCGATGCGCGCGCTCTGCGGAGCGCGACGCGCCTACTCTAGCTCTCTCTCTCTCTCACCGTTTTCCCAACGGGATCCGCAGATCTTTGGAGAGAGAGAGAGAGAGCTATACGCGAGCGGCTTGCGCGCCACGCCCACAGCGACGCGTCTCTCGGGCTCGCAGTCGCTCACCCCCGTCACCACGGGATATCGGGTGAGCGAGGCGAAAGGAGCAGAGAGAATCACGTCTCACGCGTTCTAGCGCGCAGCACGCATCGATGGACCCGTCTACATACACAAACACCACCAGCGAAACACACCACGACACTCACACACTCGCTCACGTCCGCGTCGTTATTAAAACACAACGTACATACACACACACATACAGACGATAACGAACAACGGACGTGCGCAATGTGAGGCACCGGTAGTTTCGCTGGGCGAGAGCGGAGTCTACCGGTCCCCAGCTCTAGTCACCGCCGTGTGATTTTACGGGTTTAAACACAAACAACATTTAAACACGGCGGGACGAGTGGGGACAGACTCAACACTCTCTCAGACAATACACGACAAACACACAGCACGTAGACAAACACTTACCACGAGACATGACCACGAACAAAGGAGAAAGCAAAGGAGACTGGCGGCTTCCGAAGGTGGCTGGTTATTCTGTGACGGGCAGGGTGAGCAACTCAAAAAGGAAGCGATCACGCCAAGTCTCAGGGAAATAGGATGGTTTAATAGAAAGTGTGCAAACCAAAAACCCGTGCATGGTTCCAGATTAAGGAAATAATAACCAGCAGTCAACTGGTACAAAGACAAGACGTATATAGACGAACAAACGACCCTCAGGTGAGACGGATCACGGGTCCCGCCCACCTGAGGAACGAACATCACGTGACCAAAAACAGGACCGCTGCCGCTGTAACCGGGGGCGACCGGTAGGGGGCCCCCCCACAACGTGACACCATGTCCTCTAGAGGAGTGGAAGCCCTGCATGTCTTCCTCTTATAACTCCGTGGCATGATGGTCTATTTCTATTTTGGGTCTAAAATTAAGAATGTCACATAGTTTAAGTGATTAAATATAAGAATACAATGTACAACTACAAAAAAAAACAATATGTTTAAAATATTCATAAGTGGGTGTGAGTTGTGCCACTGGCACAACTTACCCCAGGCCCTATGGCACAAATCACCCCAACCCCACCATTTGGGAAAAAATGCATCATCCAGTAGTTTTGGGCTAACATCATGCTAGCTGCATAGACTCATAGTGTAGCTTACCAAAATACTAAAACATGTGTAAAATGTTTTCATACTTCTCTATAACTGTTTGGACACAACAATCAAAAATCCTTGATCATAGGAATTTTACTTTGAAAGGCAAAAAACACTTTAAGTTTTTTAAGTTTTTTGAACTTAAAAGTGCTTTCCTCTCATGCAATGAGGCTCTCTTCTTTGCAGGATGAGTAAAATAAATGTTTTTTCAAAAATTAATGGTCACATAACCAATTTCTTCTCTGGTTCCCTAGAAACAGGGGGTGGCACAACTTCCCCCCTGGCACAAATCACCCCACTCTCCCCTACAGTACTATATAGTACTACAGTACTGTAGGACTGTACTACTGTACAAATCTCTGTCTGAAGCTTGCGTAGCCATGAGCAGGTCACCGTCCTGGGTACCGCTACACCAGTTCGGTCCAGACAAAGGCTCTGAACTCCACACACAAGAACGTGCCACAACAGACCGTCGGAAGGATTTCATAGCACGCCAAGCCCAAAGGCAGGGATTGACGGAGAGCGTGATCAAGACGGACTGCTGGATGGCAGTCCCGTTAATTCCAGAAGACGGAATCAGGATGGCGTGATGAAGAGGACGGCGAGAGACGAATAAAAGGAGGAATGATGAAAACACGAAGCAGATAACCTTCAGGGGCTGTAGGGCGTCGGGGCAGCACTTAGCTTTCTGAACACAGATGGCCGGACACGTGTACAATAAGAGGCTCATCAGGACGCCTCGCTATGCGTCTACGGCTCTCTCTCTCTTCTGTGTGTGTGTTATTCACACAAGATAATACATCCACCCATACACACACAAACACACATACGCAGCCAGACAGATACAAAAATACAAGTCAAGAAAAGAAAATGATCATAATAAGTGATCATACGTAATACTGTGTACCCGTTGAGTGGCAATAATAAAAGCAGACACACACACACACACAAACACACACACACACAAACACGCACACACACACACACACTCACACACACACACACTCACACACACACACACACACACATGCACACACACACACACTCTCACACACACACACACACACATGCACACACACACACACACACACACACACACACACACACACACACACACACAAACACACACAGACTCATGTTCGAGGTTGCTGCCGTGACCCAGCCAAATCGTCACCAAAGGTTGTCAGCCCAAGAACTCACTCCTTACACACCATTAAGGGGAGATTCACAGTTACACACACACACACACACACACACACACACACCCACACACACACACACACACTTCACACTCCATCTCAACTGACAGAGCAGGGTGAGAACATGATGCTATCGTCCTCCTGAAGCAAAGAGCAAGACGGCACAGAACATTAAACCCAAAGACCAAGTCCATCAGTTACTCTGTGGCAGGATTGTTCTGGAGCAAAGAGGGAAGCAGCTCAAATATTTACCAGCATGCCGTTCACAACATGCGCCTGGGGGTCCAAACCCACCCCCCACCAGACCCCCCCGTCCTGCCACTGGATCACAGGACTGCAGGACAGTCAGACACTTTGAGGAGTGTCCATCCTTGCCCTCTGGTGTCTCTGATCACACTGGTGTGATCGAACCACATGACTGGCTCAAGACATCACAGTGTAAACACACAGAGAAGTTGAACATTTGAAAGTCCTGGTTTTAAATATCATTATTTAAGGTGGAATATAAACTCAAAATCTGAAGTTTTCAAAAACCTGCCAAGGTAGCCCAAGACTATTAAGGGTTAAAGCACCTTGGATGGAAGTGCCGTCTTGCTTGAGGAGAAGGGCCAGTGTGTGTGTTGCAATTCAGAGCTCTGTGAAGAAAGCTCCCCAGTTACCCACAGCCACTGGGACATACGCGCCACAGACACGCAACGCACTGACACTGTTCAGATGGGTTAGCGGTTCTGTCCTGAAAAAGGAAAGACTCTCCATTTCAGCACACGTCTTAGCCTTGTGTCTGCTCACTCTCTCTATCTCTCTTTCTCTCTCTCTTTCTCTCTCTCTTTCTCTCTGTCTCTTTCCCAGAAGCCCTCAGAATTATCTCACATTCAGCGATGTTAAAAGACTTTGCCTGCTACTTAGCAAAAAATATAACTGAGAACTGTAACAATTGGAAGGCTTTTTCATGAGACATGCCGTTTCTCACGAGGCATTCAACTTGTTATATAAACAAAATGCGAAAATGTGCCTGCTTCCCAAAATATGCCCCGTACAAATGAACTTATACACAAGCGGCAGGTTCTGCTCTCTCATGTGGAGATCATGACTCTTGACAGTTTAGCAGACTGAACAAACTGTTCATGTCTGCTGCACCTCACAAGGCTTACATGCTTGTGAATTGGAGAGCAGACTGACCACCTGGTCACCCACCTTGTATTCTTTTAATAGAACACACACACACACACACACACACACACATACACACACACACATTATTATTTGATACAACTTTCTTTTTTTTTTTTTGCAGAACACTGCTCACAATACTCGTATTGTTACTATAAGCACAATTTCCATGATAAAACCAGCTGGGCACTAAAAACTCTACTCTGCACTTGGGAATTAGTGCTAAGTCATTAGAGAAATGATGTGACTATTCATATAGGACTCACAATATCCAAATGGCTACTTCAGTATTCAGTATACAGGTTCAGAATGGTATTGGCTGCTTCAGTACTCAGTATACAGGGTCAGAATGATATTGACTACTTCAGTATTCAGTATACAGGTTCAGAATGGTATTGGCTACTTCAGTATTCAGTATACAAGTTCAGACTGGTATTGGCTACTTCAGTATTCAGTATACAGGTTCAGAATGGTATTGGCTGCTTCAGTACTCAGTATACAGGGTCAGAATGATATTGACTACTTCAGTATTCAGTATACGGGTTCAGAATGGTATTGGTTACTTCAGTACTCAGTATATGGGTTCAGAATAGTATTGGCTGCTTCAGCATTCAGTATATAGGTTCAGAATGGTATTGGCTGCTTCAATACTTCGTATACGGGTTCAGAATGGTATTGGCTGCTAAAGTACTAAGTATACAGGTTCAGAATGGTATTGGATGCTTCACTACTCAGTATACGGGTTCAGAATGGTCCCTGCTTCACCAGTACTTTGTATTCATGTTCAGAATCATACTGGCTGCTGCAGTACTCTGTCAAACATGGGTCTAAAACACACCAGGGAGGCTCCGCCTTGCAGTCCAGACACCCGGGAGGCTCCGCCCTAGCAGTCCAGACACCAGGGAGGCTCCGCCCTTGCTGTCGAGCTGCCAGGGAGGCTCCGCCCTTAAAGGCTCACCAACATCCATACCAACCATAGCTCCTCCTTGCATTCTGCTACTGTTTGTTTATTTATTAATTTATTGATTTATTACTGCTACTATTTATGTACTCATTGTCTCCAAGTGGCTTTTCAAATAGCTTGAAACGTTCTCCACACTGTACTTTAGTATAACTAATGTATTCTTAAAATTGCATGAAATGATTACATGCATCCAGCTTTAGTCAAACACTCCATTCAGGTCTCTGCAGTCTGGATGTTCCTGTCTGGAAGCAGGACTCTTATTCTGAAAGGTTTTATTAGAGTCCCCCTGGACGCCGCTCTCCTGTCTGGCTAATCACGGTGGTGTTTCGTCTGAAATATATAAATATATACGGTGGTGTTTCGTCTTCAGATACAAAAGGCTCCATGAAGTGTTCCATTATACAACACTAAGGTTAGGTATGTGTGTAGGCGGTGATCACCTAAAGAACAACACACACACACACACACAGAGTGGAGAAAAGAGCCAGTGCATTTCCTCCAGACTGATAAAGACGACACTCTGATTTACAGGAGGTTTACAACAACAGGTCACAGAACTCCGCCTGTACATATTTCTCATCTTCCACACTTATATCTCACACATTGATAACTGCCAGCACAAAGACCGAGTTTTAAACATAGAGGGGGGGAGTTTACTGCCAACCCACAGACCACATTTGATGAAGAGATCTAACAACACACACACACACACGCACACACGCACACACGCACACACGCACACACGCACACACGCACACACACACACACACACACACACACACACACACACACACACACACACACACACACACACACACACACACACACACAGTCAGCAAAATCTCTTTTCTTTTTTCTTTTTTCATTTACTTGTGTCTCTCCCTCTCTGTGCTAATAATGTCAGTGTGGCAGCGGGTCTAAAGCACCTTGAGGTCCGTACCGTTTCTACGGGCATCTCATCTGTAAGTGTCACATTTTGAAATGGATTTGGCCCCGTCTCCCCCTAAACCTCCTCAATCAAGCATGTTGCTCCCGCTACGCCGTTAGCCTCCGCGCTCTCCACACTACACTCCAGACTCACGTTTAGATCTATTCTCAGATCTTAATTAGATCACAAAGTTTTAATCAAAGTGAGAATGCATGGGATGGGATTTGTGGTGTACGTACCAGAACATTTCAATTAATTTTTAATTAAAGTATAATCGCTGTCAGACCGAAAACAGTCATTTTTTGTGATACCATATTTCCAGCAATACACTGTACAATCCACAGTGTTGGCAATGAGAAAAAAATTTTAAATAAATGCACGAATACATAAATATGTATTGCATAAAAAATATGTTTTTGCATAACAAATAGGGTTGCCCAGGTAACGGCTACATTAAAGTGATGGAATGGCAGAATTCAGCATGACAGTTAATATACATAGAATGTAATGTAATGGAAATGTAAATAGAATGTAATGAAATAGAAATGTAAATAGAGTGTAATGTAATCCTTAATGAAACATATGCAAAATGGAGCAAAATATGAAAGTAAGTGTGTGTGTGTGTGTGTGTGTGTGTGTGTGTGTGTGTGTGTGTGTGTGTGTGTGTAATTTATATGTATGTGGTTTATAGATTGCTGAACTTAGAAAAGAAATAGCCAAGCAGTCATCCTTCATGATCCATGTTAGATATTAAAAGATTTCTCTCTCTCTCTTTCACACACACACACACACACACACACACACACACACACACACACACACACACACACACACACACACACACACACACACACACACACACACTGCAGGCTCTCTTGGCAGATAAAGTAATCTGCCAATATTTTTTTACACCGATGGCTGAAAACGTTATTAACAGAGGTTTGGTCCTCTATCAATTCCAAAGAATCATATATACTGTTCATCCATTTGTGCTGTTGTATTACAGTGTAAATCTTGAAATGAGTAAATAACATTAAAATCTATTTTTCTATTAGAATGATGTTGCTAGATTGCGAAGTAATGAGTGTATTGCCTTATAACCCTGGTACAGCATACAGCTGTGTGCTGTAACTAATCAGAGCTATTCACAGTAACCTGAGCTGTGTCCCACAGTTTCCTGACCTTTATACTCTTACTAACCTGAGCTGTGTCCCACAGTTACCTGACCTTTATACTCTAACTAACCTGAGCTGTGTCCCACAGTTACCTGACCTTTATACTCTAACTAACCTGAGCTGTGTCCCACAGTTACCTGACCTTTATACTCTAACTAACCTGAGCTGTGTCCCACAGTTACCTGACCTTTATACTCTAACTAACCTGAGCTGTGTCCCACAGTTACCTGACCTTTATACTCTAACTAACCTGAGCTGTGTCTCACAGTTACCTGACCTTTATACTCTAACTAACCTGAGCTGTGTCCCACAGTTACCTGACCTTTATACTCTAACTAACCTGAGCTGTGTCCCACAGTTACCTGACCTTTATACTCTAACTAACCTGAGCTGTGTGTTGTAAATAGCATGAGCTGTGTCCTGTAACTAATCTTGAGCTATTAGCTATAATCAACCTGACCTGTTTGCTATAACTTGTTTGAGCTATGTGCTGTATCTAGTGTGATCTGTGTGTTGTAACTAACCTGACCCGTTTGCTGTAACTGGGCTGTGTTGTAACTAACCTGACCCGTTTGCTGTAACTGGGCTGTGTGTTGTAACTAGTCCAGCCTGTGTGCTGTAACTGGGCTGTGTGTTGTAACTAACCTGACCCGTTTGCTGTAACTGGGCTGTGTGTTGTAACTAACCTGACCCGTTTGCTGTAACTGGGCTGTGTGTTGTAACTAACCTGACCCGTTTGCTGTAACTGGGCTGTGTGTTGTAACTAGTCCAGCCTGTGTGCTGTAACTGGGCTGTGTGTTGTAACTAACCTGACCAATTTGCTGTAACTGGGCTGTGTGTTGTAACTAACCTGACCCATTTGCTGTAACTGGGCTGTGTGTTGTAACTAGTCCAGCCTGTGTGCTGTAACTGGGCTGTGTGTTGTAACTAACCTGACCCGTTTGCTGTAACTGGGCTTTGTGTTGTAACTAGTCCGGCCTGTGTGCTGTAACTGGGCTGTGTGTTGTAACTAACCTGACCCGTTTGCTGTAACTGGGCTGTGTGTTGTAACTATTCCGGCCTGTGTGCTGTAACTGGGCTGTGTGTTGTAACTAACCTGACCCGTTTGCTGTAACTGGGCTGTGTGTTGTAACTAACCTGACCAATTTGCTGTAACTGGGCTGTGTGTTGTAACTAATCTGACCCATTTGCTGTAACTGGGCTGTGTGTTGTAACTAGTCCAGCCTGTGTGCTGTAACTGGGCTGTGTGTTGTAACTAACCTGACCCGTTTGCTGTAACTGGGCTGTGTGTTGTAACTAACCTGAACCGTTTGCTGTAACTGGGCTGTGTGTTGTAACTAACCTGACCCGTTTGCTGTAACTGGGCTGTGTGTTGTAACTAGTCCGGCCTGTGTGCTGTAATTGGGCTGTGTGTTGTAACTAACCTGACCCGTTTGCTGTAACTGGGCTGTGTGTTGTAACTAGTCCGGCCTGTGTGCTGTAACTGGGCTGTGTGTTGTAAATAACCTGACCCGTTTGCTGTAACTGGGCTGTGTGTTGTAACTAGTCCAGCCTGTGTGCTGCGAGTAGTCTGGACTCTGTGTTGTAACTGGTCTGAGCTGTATCTCGCTACAGGAGCAGTACTTATGAACAGCGCACTTCCAGTTATTGACTCACAGACCAGTAAATCCTGCATTAAGATGCACTTGAGGTTTGAGGATTTCCAGACAGGAACCACACATGAAAATAAACAATACTAACTAAAAAAAACTGGTGATATGGGGACTGTGAGTGTGTGTGTGTGTGTGTGTGTGTGTGTGTGTGTGTGTGCAGTGAGGATGTTGGAACTGTGCATGTGCAAGCAGTGGGCACTGTGTGTGTGTGTGTGTGTGTGTGTGTGTGTGTGTGTGTGTGTGTATACAGTGGGGATGTGGTGTTTGTGTAGTGGTGATGTAGGAACCATGTATGTATGTGCATGTGACACCGTCTCCACTGCCGGTCTGATGGAACTTAGCCAGTGACTTGTCTTTGTCCCTCACCCAGGACAGCACCACTAATGGAGGACTGACTGTCCCCACAGTCCCCTCGGACATACAGTCAATAACAGAGTGCCTGGTAGAAGTGAACTTTCATTCCCTGGGAGGACACAATGTGTTGTCCATCAGGAAACCACTCAACCCCCTCACTCTTATTTGACTGACGATTTAGTTTGGCACATTCATTTTCAGTACTTGTTTGTAACCAAGGAAGTTGAGTTATGATCAGTATTCAGTATTCAGTCTCCCGGAGAAGCACTGATCTGACATTTAATGTGTGTTTCTCACCAGGGATAAGACTTCTGTCTCCAGGCATTTCTGTTGCCCCCATCACCCACAATGCCATTCTCTCCATATACATATTAATGGCCTTCATTATCTCTTTAATAGTGTCAGTGGGATTTACAAAAACTCAACTGAAGTTTCTGCCATAGTCCCAGAATTAATGATTTATAGTCATTCTATTCTATCCCTCTCTCTCTCTCTCCCTTTGCCCATTCCTCATGCTTTCTCTCATTTCTTTCCCTTTTTCTTTCTTCACACTCTTGCACACACACACACACACACACACACACACACACACACACACACACACGTTCCCTCATGATTGCGCAATTGCAAAGTACCACACTGCCAGGGCGAGAGAGCCGAAGGTGATAAAGAACAGAGAGATAAACAGTAAAGTCGCGTGCTGTGCTAACGTCTCTCTCGGAGACCAACAGATGAACCGCTTGATCGGTGTTGTTTACAAGTCTGAACTTTCTCTTTTTCTCTCCAGAGATTTCTGCTCTTTGAACGACAGACGAAATCAACACTGGGGTTACCAGGCACTGTGAACCGACATTGTAGGGCCTAGAACATCTGGAGGAGGCACCAGACGGCACACGCACCGTCCGCTTCAAGGGTGTCTGCACATAACTACGCAAGCCGCATCCTCAGAACACCTCAGCAGTCCAGTGACATCAGCGCAAACTTACAAACTTCATGATGAGGACTTTGAGCAGAAAAAGTCTTTAAGAGCTCATCACCTACCATGATGCTAAAGGTCTTAGAACAGAAATTTGCCGGGTTTCTTTTTTTTGCCGCATGTTACATTAACTAGTCCTAAAGACCAGCGTGTTACAGTAACTAGTCCTAGAGACCAGCGTGTTACAGTAACTAGTGCTAGAGACCAGCGTGTTACAGTAACTACTCCTGAAGACCAGCGTGTTACAGTAACTAGTCCTAAAGACCAGCGTGTTACAGTAACTAGTCCTAAAGACCAGCGTGTCACAGTAACTAGTCTTAGAGACCAGCATGTTACAGTAACTAGTCTTAGAGACCAGCATGTTACAGTAACTAGTCTTAGAGACCAGCGTGTTACAGTAACTAGTCTTAGAGACCAGCGTGTTGGCTTCATTAATTTTGTTTTTCACACCGCTCTCTTGAAAGTCAAAGTCATTTCAAAGCAGGAGGAGCCAGAGGTGCAGGAGCAAGGTCATGGGCTGCATTCACAATACTAATAAAGGTGGAGGTAGTGATGATAAAGGTGGAGGTAGTGATGATAAAGGTGGAGGTAGTGATGATAAATGTGGAGGTAGTGATGATAAAGGTGGAGGTAGTGATGATAAATGTGGAGGTAGTGTTGATAAAGGTGGAGGTAGTGATGATAAATGTGGAGGTAGTGATGATAAAGGTGGAGGTAGTGATGATAAATGTGGAGGTAGTGATGATAAAGGTGGAGGTAGTGTTGATAAATGTGGAGGTAGTGTTGATAAAGGTGGAGGTAGTGATGATAAATGTGGAGGTAGTGATGGTAAATGTGGAGGTAGTGATGATAAATGTGGAGGTAGTGATGATAAAGGTGGAGGTAGTGATGGTAAATGTGGAGGTAGTGATGATAAATGTGGAGGTAGTGATGGCAAAGGTGGAGGTAGTGATGGTAAATGTGGAGGTAGTGTTGATAAATGTGGAGGTAGTGATGATAAAGGCGGAGGGAGTGATGATAAATGTGGAGGTAGTGATGGTAAATGTGGAGGTAGTGATGATAAATGTGGAGGTAGTGATGATAAATGTGGAGGTAGTGATGATAAAGGTGGAGGTAGTGATGGTAAATGTGGAGGTAGTGATGATAAAGGTGAAGGTAGTGATGATAAATGTGGAGGTAGTGATGATAAAGGTGGAGGTAGTGATGATAAATGTGGAGGTAGTGATGGTAAATGTGGAGGTAGTGATGATAAAGGTGGAGGTAGTGATGATAAAGGTGGAGGTAGTGTTGATAAATGTGGAGGTAGTGATGATAAAGGTGGAGGTAGTGTTGATAAATGTGGAGGTAGTGATGATAAAGGTGGAGGTAGTGATGGCAAAGGTGGAGGTAGTGATGGTAAATGTGGAGGTAGTGATGATAAATGTGGAGGTAGTGAAGATAAATGTGGAGGTAGTGATGATAAATGTGGAGGTAGTGAAGATAAATGTGGAGGTAGTGATGGTAAAGGTGGAGGTAGTGATGGTAAAGGTGGAGGTAGTGATGATAAATGTGGAGGTAGTGATGATAAATGTGGAGGTAGTGATGATAAAGGTGGAGGTAGTGATGGTAAATGTGGAGGTAGTGATGATAAATGTGGAGGTAGTGTTGATAAAGGTGGAGGTAGTGATGATAAATGTGGAGGTAGTGAAGATAAATGTGGAGGTAGTGATGGTAAAGGTGGAGGTAGTGATGATAAATGTGGAGGTAGTGAAAATAAATGTGGAGGTAGTGATGGTAAAGGTGGAGGTAGTGATGATAAATGTGGAGGTCGTACTGAAAAATATGGAGGTCGCTCTAGATATGAGTCTGTCAAATGCTGTAAATGTTTACATTGTTGTCAAACCTCACCCTGCACTCATCGCTTCTGAGTTTTCAGATGTTTGTAAACTTTACATGGCTCCTGAAGTCCCTGACCTATGGTTGACCTACTTTCCCACAGATTTTACATTGAGTGGACTTTAATCCAATCACTTCAAATCATGACTTATGACAAATCATTGGTTTGAGATGCTGCCAGTTCGAATCAGCGTTTACATAATCATGACCACATCATGACCTGTGCAAAGTTCTTCACATTATGCTCAGCTATTGTGCCTCTACGATGTCTGTTTTAACTGTCTCACCTCTACGATGTCTGTTTTAACTGTCTCAACTCTACGATGTCTGTTTTAACTGTTTCACCTCTACGATGTCTGTTTTAACTGTCTCAACTCTACGATGTCTGTTTTAACTGTCTCAACTCTACGATGTCTGTTTTAACTGTCTCACCTCTACGACGCCTGTTACAGAACTCCTGTCCTTCCTGACTCTAAGTGCCTCATTAAAATCGTCTCTGTGACAGGGAGGATTTAATGTATAAAGTGCACACACTCAAAACCCGTGAACTAATCCAAATTAATAACCAGCAGTCAACTGCTATAAAGACAAGACATATATAGACAGACAGGGGATCCTCAGGTGTCAGGTATCCTAATGGGCTCCGCCCACCTGAGGGATGAACACAACGTCACAACAACAGGACAACACGAAACACTGCCGCTGCAAACGGCTAGGGGGGGTCCGTACCATTACAGTCTAATTCCATATTTTAGAACGTTCCTTCTGTCTTAGCGACTGGGAAAGGTGATCCCTTTCCTCCTCATCTCCTACCAATTAGTGAATACAAATGAAACGCGCCTGACCAGGAACGAGACAAGTGATTTAATTACAGGCCAAGCTAAAAGAATTATTGTCTTCTATACTTAGATATTAGCCATGTATTCCTCCTAATTGAATCACGAGGCCAGAGCTATTGCACTATGAAATA
>NC_135219.1:3316098-3323598 GCF_052324685.1 Brachyhypopomus gauderio
AGGGCTGTGGTGGGACAAAACATTCCTCACTGCAGTTCCAGAACCTTCCGAACAGACGGAAGACGCAGAACTCTATGCTCAAGGCTTACGCCATAACACTTCTGAGAGATCGATACCCAACATTTAATAAAAGCTTTGTTATTCAATGAATAAAATGAGAGATGTTGGAGACGTTGTTGCTTTAATGTTTCAGAACCCTAGTTCAAAGAGCCTTCTGAATTTATATGAATATTTTCCATCTATTTGAGCTCTTCCATTTGATACTTCCAGAACTCACTTGACACTTCTAAAACACACAACAAATCCAGAATCCCCCAAAACTTTATGTGAAGAACTTTTACTTCTGATCAGAAGCTGATTCAGAAGCTGATTCAAAAGTTGATTCAGAAACTGGATCAGAAGCTAATTCAAATGTTGATTCAGAAGCTGATTCAGAAGCTGATTCAGAAGCTGGATCAGAAGCTGATTCAGAAGCTGATTCAAAAGTTGATTCAGAAGCTGATTCAAAAGTTGATTTAGAAGCTGGTTCAAAAGTTGATTCAGAAGCTGGTTCAGAAGGTGATTCAGAAGCTGGTTCAGAAGCTGATTCAGAAGCTGGATCAGAAGCTGGATCAGAAGCTGATTCAGAAGCTGATTCAAAAGTTGATTCAGAAGCTGATTCAGAAGCTGATTCAGAAGCTGGATCAGAAGCTGGTCCCAAACTCTTGCAGAAATTGCTTCCTTCATTGTCACTTCCGGACCTTTCCAGAAAGCCAAAAACTGGAATGGAATGGAAAGCTGATATCAGACAGGCTACCGACGTTATTTTATATAAACGAGATCTTTGTTCAACTAATTATTAACAGTGTTTGAGTATACCGCTCTGTGTGGTGAGGGACTCAGGTCCTCAGATCCACAGTAAGTGTTACTTCAACTCTAGTGATTTAACTATGCAGGCACAACAGCTCTACAGAACAGATCTATAAAGTCTATACAGGAGACACAAAGCTGAGGACCCAAATGTTAATTCAAAAGTACACACACATACGCAAACCTGACTTTTGTCAGATTATTGTCAGATATATTGCTGTTTCAAATAGATGTATCCTGACAGCAACAGGGGACCATACAGTGTAACACAATACTTCTCAAGCTGTTTGATGTCTGGACAACGTGCCCAGAGTTTCAATGGGGCAGATAGAGGGAGAAAGAGACAGAGAGAGAGAGAGAGAGAGAGAGAGAGAGAGAGAGAGAGAGAGATAACAGCAGAAACATTTGTTCAGAATATGTAGTGAGAAAATATGTGAAATGCAGGTTATTAACCAAAGTTTTACACCTCCAGGGCATAATGGGATGAATGAGAGAAGATGGCAGGACTAGTGGAGAGGTAGAACACACCTTTCACTTCTTTCTTTCGTTTTTTGGTTCACTGAGGTTTGAAGTGAACCAGCCTTGAAGCGGGAAGAGCAACTGGATCAGGAACTGAATAAACTGTTCTGATTCATTCTCTCCGTTTCTTTCACCCAGTGCATGTTGTGTAGCAGGTCCACCAAAACAGAAGGAGCCTAGAACAGAACAGTGTGTGTGTGTGTGTGTGTGTGTGTCCGTCCGTGAGTGTGTGTGTGTGTGTCCGTCCGTGAGTGTGTGTGTGTGCGTGCGTGCGTGCGTGTGTGTGTGTGTGTGTGTGTTTTGGCAGGTTGAGAGAAAGAGAACAGCTGCTGCCTAAGACAGTAAAAGACCTGTAGTGCATGTGCGTGTATTTATTTTGGCAGACTGCCAATTATACTGGTTACCATTTTCACAATGATCAGTGTATACACATCACAAAGATATCATCATCATCATCATCATTGGTTTGGAATGAATAATAAGATAATCACGCCCCTTGTTGTAGTCTCGCATGACTGAGACATCGCTCTCTTTTGTCATGTCACAACGTGTGTGTGTGTGTGTGTAGATTTTGTATATGCACACGGAGAAAGTAATGACAATGGACAGACTACAGAAGGCGAGCTAAGTGAACACTCCTATAAATGTGTGCTTGTGTGTGTGTGTGTGTGTGTGTGTGTGTGTGTGTGTGTGTGTGTGTGTGTGTGTGTGTGTGTGTGCGTGAGAGAGAGAGAGAGAGGGGAAGGGCGGGAAGGAGAAGAAAGCGCGTGCGCGCTCTTTTTCTCTGGATAATGCGCGTGGTTTCTGTTCAGCACGTTCGGTACTTTAGACAGACAACCACGCGCGAAAGAACCACTAGATACTTCTGTGGTAGGCGCGATGTCTGGAGAGAAGTGGACAGCGTTATTAGAAGTTAAGCGTCCCCCTCTCTCTTCCCATACGACTTCAACATATGCCGCATTTGCACGCCGTCCGTTTCCAAGTGTTGTAATACATGTATCGCTACGAGACTCTAAACCGGCACGCGAGGACAGGCAGGCGCACGAGACGCAGTGAACTCCGGTAACGAATCTCGAGGACGCTGAGAACGCATCCGTGAACTTATCTACTCTGTGTCTTAAACATTATAAGGAAAACTCTGCCCATGAAGACAAGAGAAGAACAGGGACTTGGATTTGGAACTGAAGAAGTAAGTGGCTGTACTTTTGTAACGGATATTTTAACTTTTGTTCACGCGGCTTGTGAAACATCCACTGATAAACAGATGTAGTTACGTGGGCGCAGAGGACGGAAGCACAGAAAGGTGAGGTGAGTCCAGTCATATTCGGACTGATTTATTCTTTTAATATCGGTGGAGAAAAACCGTTACGGGCAAAATGTGCCCTAGTCAGTTCAAGGAACCCACCAGCTTACTCTGTAAAACAAAGCAATAATTTAAAAAACTAACTATTGTTAATATAGCTTATTTGTGTGTGTGTGTGTGTGTGTGTGTGTGTGTGTGTGTATATATATATATATATATATATATATATATATATATATATATATATATATATATATATATAGAGAGATAAGTAAAATAAAATAAATATAATATAGCTATAGATATAGATATATATAGGGACAGATCGAGCCCAATAAAAATATGCATTGTCTCAGCTGTCCTAAAGCAGCTTTTTAATGGATAATTCTGTTCCCAAGAGACTCGTGTTTTCATAAATCTTGCAACCGTATTAAGACCTTTAATGTTGTATGTAACATTCACTGGAATAAGCTTCAGCACTGTGTTGGGCAATCACAGTTAAGTCAAGACTTAGGATGGTTGACCATTTTGATTAATTGAAATTAGCTACATGATTTCTAAGTGAACAGAAATAACAACTTAAGTTCATAGTGGATTCTGATACACAATTCGTAGTTGTTGCTGGTAACTGGTAAGATGTGTACTGGCAAATTTCTTTGTGTTGTTTTGAATGTATTTTTGATTAATTTAGTGGAATCCATCCATGCATTGATCCATGTCACTTAACTCTCCCTTTCTCTCCTCCCTCCCTCTCCCTCCCTCTCTCTCCTTCTCTCATTCTCTCTTTCACTCCCACTCTCTCTTTCTCTCTGTTTCATTCTCTCTCCCTTTCTCTCCCTCTCTCGTCCCTCCCTCTCTCTCGTTCTCTCTCATTCTCTCTCCCTTTCGCTCCCTCTCTCCTCCCTCTCTCTCCTTCTCTCTCATTCTCTCTCCCTTTCACTCTCTCTCTCTCTTTCTCTCTTTCTTTCATTCTCTCTTCCTTTCTCTCCCTCTCTCTGTCCCTCTCTCTCTCCTCCCACTCCCTCTCTCTCTCTCTCCTTCTCTCTCCCTGCTCATTTCCTCGCTCTGTCGCTCTAGTGGCCGCCCCTGATCTCCTGGATCCCAAAACCACCGCCCACAATTCCAAGCCCCGCCTCTCCTTCTCGGCCAAGCCGGTGGTGCTGAACTCCCCGGAGGACTTTGAGCCGCGCGCCAGCGTCATGCGTTGGAAGACGGTGCTGACGGTCTTCCTGCTGGTGGTGCTCTACCTGATCGTGGGCGCCACCGTCTTCAAGGCCCTGGAGCAGCCGCACGAGAGCTCACAGAGGCTGGCCATCCTCAGTGAGAAGCTGCGCTTCCTCACGGAGCACTCCTGCGTCAACTCCACCAAGCTGGAGGAACTGGTGACGGTGAGGCCAGGAGACACGCACGCTTGCACACGCACACACGCACAAGCACGCACAAGAACGCACAAGAACGCGCATACAAGCACAGATGCATGCATGCACAAACACACGCACACACGCACAAGCACGCATGCACAGGCGAAACACACAAGAACGCGCATACAAGCACAGATGCATGCATGCACAAACACACAAGCACAACGCAAGCACGCACATAGGAACACGTACTCATGCATGCACATGCACATTCACACGCGTGCACAACACACGCACACGCATGCACACATAAACATATAATGGTTGGTTGCTTGTGGGCTGCTGCTGTTTGTCTTCATGCTAACTGAGAGATTTGATGAAGACACCAGAGAGATCACAGGCATGAAGACACCAGAGAGCTCACAGACATGAAGACACCAGAGAGCTCACAGACATGAAGACACCAGAGAGCTCACAGACATGAAGACACCAGAGAGCTCACAGACATGAAGACACCAGAGAGCTCACAGACATGAAGATACCAGAGAGCTCACAGGCATGAAGACACCATAGAGCTCACAGGCATGAAGACACCATAGAGCTCACAGGCATGAAGACACCATAGAGCTCACAGGCGTGAAGACACCAGAGAGCTCACAGACGTGAAGACACCAGAGAGCTCACAGACGTGAAGACACCAGAGAGCTCACAGACGTGAAGACACCAGAGAGCTCACAGACGTGAAGACACCAGAGAGCTCACAGACATGAAGACACCAGAGAGCTCACAGACATGAAGAGCCTGAAGAGACGTGAAGACACCAGAGAGCTCACAGACGTGAAGACACCAGAGAGCTCACAGACGTGAAGATACCAGAGAGCTCACAGATGTGAAGATACCAGAGAGCTCACAGACATGGAGATACCAGAGAGATCACAGACGTGGTGTTTTACTACTCACGGCTGATCTCCACACATTTAGTTTGGACAGTTGAGTGAATATTTACTCGTGATTGGGTCTCATAGACTGAGGACTAGAAATGTCTTTTCAATACAACCCAGAGCCATGTAGTAGCCGCAGACCAGCCAGGACCAAAGAGAATCCATAATTTTTTGTCAAAAAAATTGACAAAATAATGAGACATGATGAGGGTGTGATTCCTTGTTGAATTTGTGCTTGCGTTACACTATTTATTTCTTATTTGTGAATGTTAACATAAACTCTACATTGTGATATTATGGCTTAGTATTGTAAGCCAGTATTGTTTATTAAAATAGTAAAATGTGCTGATTCACAAACCTACAGTTTGGTGATCTCGGTTTTGACTCGGATTTCAGTTTCAGTCCTGGCCCCTCCCTCCTCTTGGCCCCTCCCTCTTGTTGGTCCCTACCCCCTCTTGACGCCTCCCTCCTGTTGGTCCTTGTCTTGACATCGATTTAGTTACTTAAAGTCTTTGCATCAAACACAATGCTACAATGTCAGTTAAGATACATTCAAACTCACAGTGAGCATTTCAGCACCATGGACAGCTACACGTTCTGCCTCTCCACACTGAAGGTTGGGTGGCTGCATTCAGTGAGTTGAGAGCTGGAAATGGTTTGATCAGTGTCAAGTTGTGCTAGACTACTTTTACTGTGGAGTTCATTCCAGGCACACGAGTAATGGAGGAAGAAAATGGCTCTAGAAAATGAAATCTGGAAGAAGCTCCACCACTAGTGAGTTATGATGTGTTCACTAGTGAGTTATGGTGTGTTCACTAGTGAGTTATGGTGTGTTCCTGTCTTCATGGCTTAGTTCTCTATTAACATTTTGTACTTTTAATTATCTGAAGACATTTTAGAGACACAAGATAGACAGACCATCTGTCTTTGTCTATCTTTCTTTCTCTTTCTCTCAACATTAACTCCTTTTGCCTTATACCCTCTTTGGGGGGAAGGATTGACATATCCATCAGAGAGTTTGGGGGCAGATCTTTGGTCCATGTTGCCCCAAGCACTGTTAGAGGCTGTTTCTGCCCCTGCATTATTATGTCTTGTGCTTGAGCGAGATGTGTCTACAAATGATGTCTCATAGGATACAACGGAGGTATTTCAGGTTCTAACTCAACAAGGCCTTTTGAGCCTTTGAGAGATACTTGTGTTAAATAATCTAAGACTGTGGACTTGAGCCCACCGTTGTGCTTCTGGGTGGTTGTTGTGTTGAGTCCTGACTGGTGGACAGCCCACTGAGACACAAAGAAGAACAAAAGGGCACAGTTAGCAGGGGACGTGTGTGTGTGTGTGTGTGTGTGTGTGTGTGTGTGTGTATTGGCTCTCATTAAGCTGGCTTCCTGGTCCCTTTGAAGAACATATCTCAACTTCTCACAGGCCCACAAACCACCAGCAACTTTACAGGAAAATAAATAAGTGAATAAGTAGCACGTTCCCTCTGGGCCAAAGGTTCTGGACCTGTGTGAGTGTGAGGTGAATAAGATCTGGACGTGTGTTAGTGTGAATAAGATCTGGACGTGTGTGAGTGTGAGGTGAATAAGATCTGGACGTTTTTGAGTGTGAGGTGAGCTCTTCAGTCACATACCAAGGCTGTCCAAACTCAGACATCTCCAGACCCGTATTAGTTCTAATCCTGTGCAGAAACAGACTGAAGGGACTAAAGAATCCCCGTCAGCAGAAGATTTACTGTGTGCTTCAGCTTGGCTCCTTCCAAAAAAATTTGCAATGCTAATTTACGCTAATGAACATGAAGTCATTAAGACTGGTGTTTGCTGCCGTTCTGTGTAAGTGCAGTCTTTAGCCGTAGTGCACCGTGGTTGTGGTTTGCATAAAGGCGTAGAGGAGGTAGGATGGAGTTGTGGTTGGAGCAATTCTGGATGCACTGGCCCTCATGAGCACGTCCTGAGTGGGTTGTGGGCGTGGCTGTCGGGGTTTCACTGAGTGGGTTGTGGGCGTGGCTGGCGGGGTTTCACTCTGCGGGAGCATTTGAACAGATCTCTCACAGAAACAGCTCATGCAGGGCTGTGTGGCTTTGGAGAAAGATCACCACTGCAGTGCTCTGATGATTTATAAATGATTTCAGAGCACCTCACACACACACACACACAGGCGCACACACACATTCACTCTCGCTCACACATTCTCTCACACTCTCTGTCTGTCACACACACACAGACGTACATATGTACATACATTTGTATACAAATGCTCTTTTAATACACACTTAAACGCAAACATAGTAACAAAAACACAAATGGTCTCTATGCATATATCACTCTCTCTTCCCAACACAACACACACCCACACAGTCTTATTGAGCGCAGTGGTCGGGTACAGTTCCACGGTTGTGCACAGTTTTGTAGTTATGGACAGGTCTGCGGTCAGGTCTGTGGTTGTGGGCAGGTCTGTAGTCATGGTCAGGTCTGCGGTCATGGACAAGTCTACAGTCAGGTCTGCAGTCGTGGACAAGTCTACAGTC
>NC_135219.1:3333598-3446098 GCF_052324685.1 Brachyhypopomus gauderio
ATTCCAGTTCTCCTCTATTATCCAGTATTCCAGTTCTCCTCTATTATCCAGTATTCCAGTTCTCCTCTATTATCCAGTATTCCAGTTCTCTTCTATTATCCAGTATTCCAGTTCTCCTCTATTATCCAGTATTCCAGTTTTCCTCTATTATCCAGTATTCCAGTTCTCCTCTATTATCCAGTATTCCAGTTCTCCTCTATTATCCAGTATTCCAGTTCTCCTCTATTATCCAGTATTCCAGTTTTCCTCTATTATCCAGTATTCCAGTTCTCTTCTATTATCCAGTATTCCAGTTCTCCTCTATTATCCAGTATTCCAGTTCTCTTCTATTATCCAGTATTCCAGTTCTCCTCTATTATCCAGTATTCCAGTTCTCCTCTATTATCCAGTATTCCAGTTCTCCTCTATTATCCAGTATTCCAGTTCTCCTCTATTATCCAGTATTCCAGTTCTCCTCTATTATCCAGTATTCCAGTTCTCCTCTATTATCCAGTATTCCAGTTTTCCTCTATTATCCAGTATTCCAGTTCTCCTCTATTATCCAGTATTCCAGTTCTCTTCTATTATCCAGTATTCCAGTTCTCCTCTATTATCCAGTATTCCAGTTCTCCTCTATTATCCAGTATTCTTTGTCACACAACAGTTTGATTCAGGTGAATTCTCTGCCCCTCCCCCTTCCACAATAGAACAGAGGGAGACCACAGTAACGTCTGTAGTAATAGATTTTGACAGCAACACAAGGTACTACATTATTTCATAAATCAGAATCAGGTCAGTGGCACAGCCAGAATCTTCAGGTTTCAGGATTCATTCCCCTAAAGAGTGGAAGGTCTTCAAAATGAATTCCAATGTCCAGTGGAATGTCTTCAGGATTCATTCCACTATGCGGTGAAATGTCTTCAGGATTCATTCCACTATGCGGTGGAATGTCTTCAGGTTCTATTCCCATATGGAATGGAACTTCTTCAGGATTTATTGCAGAATGTAATGGAAAGTTTGCTTTATAAAGAAATATATAAAAAAGTTGAATAGCCACTTGCCATTTCATCATATGATCATATGAGTAATGTGAACTGAGAACAATCAGTGATGCACTCAAGGTTATTCAAAGTGATTAATTGTGGTGTCATAGCAAGCCTAATTAATGCAATATTAGGTCATTAATGTAATATTGGTTTATGACTGGAACTGATGTACTGCTTAGAGTAATTAATAGACATGGCAGTCATTGTCACATAAGAGAGGGAGTATCGGTACTGAGGTTTGCTCTTCCATCCGTTAATGATTTATCGTGCACTGCTACTTTTGGAAAACTGATCCCCTAACACTTTGGTGACAATGGATTAAATGCTTTATAATGAACTTGATATAAATGTACTCTAGATGCTGTTAGACTGGGATGCCGGAGAGAGTGTGTGATTATGTGAGCATATGCATATTGTAACATTGCAAGTTATTCTTTGCTATTGCAGGTGATATTGTAAACTATTAAATGCATGTGTGTGTGTGTGTGTGTGTGTGTGTGTGTGTGTGTGTGTGTGTGTGTGTGTGCTGGATCTGTGTGAGTGTTTTCATTACCATCATCAAGCAGCATTGAGTGTGTATCATCCAGAATCCAGGCATGAAGGACACTCATGTTTACAGCACAGCAGATATTAGTGCCAAAGTGAAAAATCACTGTAAACACGAATACTTCCACCAGACAGTGTGTGTGTGTGTGTGTGTGTGTGTGTGCGCGCGCGTGTGTGTGCGTGTATGTGTGTGTGTGTGTGTGTGATTGAGAATATGTGAAAGTATATGAGGGAGTGCATGTCTGAGGGTAAGTGAGAGTGTGTGATAATGTATAACAATATGTTTGGGTGTGTGAGGGTGTGTGGGATTGTGAGACTGTGAGCATGAGTGTGTGAAGATGTTCAGATACAGGGTATGTTCAGATGTGTGTAGCGATACAGCGTCTGTGTTCTGGTACAGTGTCTGTATACAGATATAGGCCTTGTGTTCAGATCCAACGTCTGTGTTCAGATACAGCTTCTATGTTTAGATAGTGTCAGTGTTCACACACAGCATCAGTGTTCAGATACAGCGTCTGTGTTCAGTGTGGACTTCGCAACATGCTCCATCTCAACCCATCTTTCCCTCCGCAGGATTTGGGAACATTTCTCCCCACACGGAAGGCGGGCGGATTTTCTGCATCGTCTACGCCCTGCTGGGCATCCCCCTGTTCGGCTTCCTGTTGGCCGGAGTGGGCGACCAGTTGGGCACCATTTTCGGAAAAGGCATCGCCAGAGTTGAGAAGATGATTGTGGTGGGTAGACGTGCTTCTTCGCTGCATGCGTGGATTAACAGAGTGGAACTGCATGATGTCTGCTGGCCGCGTCTTGACTTCCAAACGTCCTGGCTGGGCTGTTCGGCACTGCTCAGAATGACTACAGAGAGGTCTGAGAGGTGTGGAGACTGAGAGCAAAAATACATTGGGTTTCTTCTGTTCCTGGGAGTGCTGTGAATCTAAGAGTTCTGAAGGCTCGGGGGTCGTTCTCCTGGGCATAGCCTGGTCTTCAAAGAGCATCTGAGACTTCTCATTACTTGTAATTCTCTGTGGCTTATCGCTATCGACTGCATGAAGTGTCTCGCCACCCAGAGCCACTGGGCCTGATGGTCCCCCAGAGGACAGTTTAAATCAGTGCTTCGATATTGCATAACCCCTAAACTAAAACTAAACTCAGAGAACAGTAATGATCGCAATGATCAGCGTGTTCAGACTAATACAACACAGAACAGTTCACACAGATACAGGCTTCCATCGAGCGTCTTGTGTTTTATTATAGTCTTATAATATTATATAATATACATCTAATATTATAAGCTGCATCCCGCGTACAGGGTTAAAATGTGCCATGCACACGGACGACCACAGAGCCTCGATGAGGGAGTCAAATACCACAAAGTGATGCGAAGAATGTGTCTCGGGTTTCCATAACAACCACATGTGAAATTCCTCTCTCGGGCCATTTAAAACATTTATGACAGTTTCCTCTTTTTCTCCCTCCCCCCTGTCTCCCTCTCCCATCTCTCTCTCTCACTCTCCCTCCCTCTCTCCCCCTTTCTCTCTCTCTACCTCTCTTCTTCTCTTCCCTTTCCTGTCTCTCACCACCTCTCTCTTTCTCTCTCTCCCTACTTTGTCTCTTTCTCCTTTTCTGTGTCTATATCCGTCTGTCTGTCTGTCTTTCTGTGTCTGCCTATATTCCTGTCTGTCTGCCTGCCTGTCTTTCTGTGTCTGCCTATATTCCTGTCTGTCTGTCTGCCTGTCTTTCTGTGTCTGCCTATATTCCTGTCTGTCTGCCTGCCTGTCTTTCTTTGTCTGCCTATATTCCTGTCTGTCTGCCTGCCTGTCTTTCTGTGTCTGCCTATATTCCTGTCTGTCTGCCTGTCTTTCTGTGTCTGCCTATATTCCTGTCTGTCTGTCTGTCTGTCTTTCTGGGTCTGCCTATATTCCTGTCTGTCTGCCTGTCTTTCTGTGTCTGCCTATATTCCTGTCTGTCTGTCTGCCTGTCTTTCTGTGTCTGCCTATATTCCTGTCTGTCTGTCTGCCTGTCTTTCTGTGTCTGCCTATATTCCTGTCTGTCTGCCTGCCTGTCTTTCTGTGTCTGCCTATATTCCTGTCTGTCTGTCTGTCTTTCTGTGTCTGCCTATATTCCTGTCTGTCTGCCTGTCTTTCTGTGTCTGCCTATATTCCTGTCTGTCTGCCTATATTCCTGTCTGTCTGCCTGTCTTTCTGTGTCTGCCTATATTCCTGTCTGTCTGTCTGCCTGTCTTTCTGTGTCTGCCTATATTCCTGTCTGTCTGTCTGCCTATATTCCTGTCTGTCTGCCTGCCTGTCTTTCTCACCATCTTACTTCCCTCTGCAATTTGCCAAAATAACAAGAGGCTGACAGAGATCAAAACGGGGGTTTGTGGAGAGGTCTGTCTCTCCTCCACACGGACACCATCACGTTGTCCTGCCCTGTCCTGGTCTCACAGAAGGGAGAGGAGATTTCAGATCCAACGCACCCTCTCTTCTGGGGCAGGTGACGCCAGGGGCCCCAGGCTGATTTAGGAAGGAAATTGTAGAAACCAGATGCATTCAAGCAACTCAAACACGTAGGGTACCTTCAAGGCAAACTACTCATGAAGAACAACTCAAATGAAGAAAAACAAACAAAAAAAAAGATTTACAGTGTGTATCCATTATGAAGGCCTTTGATTTACTACACCATGTATCAATCTGTAATGTAACCACAAAAACTGATCTCAGAACAGTACTCTTTTGGTATGGGCAACACCTGAGCCCAGGCCAGCCAGGTTTAATGTATGTATCTGTGATTAGGGTTCTGCTATGCTGTGAGATATAGAACTCTTTAATCCCACCTCTACTTCTCCAATCAGCCCACAGCACGGGGTCACGTTTCTCTAAAGCACACGTCTTCTTGATCCCTTACAGTGTTCTATAAGTTCTATAATAACCACCTTTGTCCGCTTTTCCCCGTGCGGCTGAGGTTGTCCGTCTGTAATCACCTGAACTCCACTGATTATTCCGGAGTCAACTCCACCCGCCGGCTCCTTTCACAATGACTGCAACGTTAATCAGAGACCTGCCCAGTTGGGCCAGAATCCCGCAAACCTCCCTGTCCCCTGACCTGCTGATGGCAGACGCATTCTGTGCAGGCCTGCCGGTCTTTGTCAGGCCAGGCTGTTGTAAAGCATCAAAATCTTGAAGTCAGATGCAATCATGCCAGGTCCCCTCACCTCCCTCGAATCATAAAGAGATATTTATAGGGATCAGGTGCACATAATCGAGCAGTTTAAAGAAAACGGTTTGATAGTTATGGCGGTGTCCCTGGGGTGTGGGGTGTGTCCTGGGGGTGTGGGGGTGTCCCGGGGGTGTGGGGGGTGTCCCTGGGGTGTGGGGGGTGTCCCGGGGGTGTGGGGGGTGTCCCGGGGGTGTTAGGACCGTTCCCATGGCTCTGCGATTTGGCTCGTGTGTTTCTGAGAACTTCAGACTGGCATAACTGACTTCAATAAGTGGTCCACAGCAGGAGAAAACACGTGCCAAGCAAGATCACACGCTCGCGCTGAGCTTCTATGGATCTCGATGAAATATGGATGGCGCGAGTGAGCAGGATGCTGTCTCCTTTCACCAGGCCGTCCACACGCAACGTGTCTGGAGGCTCTCTCTCCTCTCCGAGCGTTGCATCACGGCGATGCGAGACGTGCGTCTGGGGTGAAGGCTCTGACCGTGGGCCTCGGACGGACGCTTGCGTAACTGCACACAGAGGCTCACAGAACGATGAAAACACCCTGTAAAATTCACACACCGCTGGGGAACTGCACCGCTCCACGGGAAGCCTGTCTGGAGTGGTGAAACACTGCCGTGGGGCCGCATTTTTATGCATAACACACAATGAGAACTTAACAGTACAGTTAGATGCATAGCTAGACACCCAGCATGTATTATAAACAAATATGATATGCAGGCCGGGTTCTAGACAGCTTTAGCTGGAGGGGTATTGGGTGGGGGGCATTCACACATTATGTGCGGACATGTCTTTAGTCATTTTGAAAGCCAGAACTATATTCAGGCTATAGCCCCCCCATCTCCTTTTACACCCCCTTTGGATTAATGTGATGTTGTTTACGTATTGTTGATATTTTCGCTTTAGTCATAGGTGCAATTTATTCAGTTACCTGGGGCATATCAGGAATCCTTCATGCCAGACGACATAGTGCTGGTGTGATGGTTGGTGCACAGTGCAGACGCGTGCAGACTTTCAATAAAAACGCTTTATTAACAGAGGCATAGTTAGACGGTCCAAAGGTCAAAACCAGATTATTAGCAAAGGCACAAAACCGGAAATCCAAAAGCAGCATCAGAACCAGTCTGGATCAAAGACACAGTACAGCAGCAACAGTCAGGCAACGGACCAAGAGGGCAAAAGAGGCAAACCAGGTCGAACCTGAGAGAATCAGTCAGTACAAACACTCGGTATGCTGTATGCTCCTCGCTAGAGTCTGCAATACTTTGCAGTGAAGTGAAATTGAGGAATATAGTTTGTTTACGTATATTGTAAAAAATGAGTCTGATTGCAGTATGAGAGATCTGAGATATTCTCATCAATAAATCTGACTGTGTTCAGTAGTTCTCCGATAGAACAACGCTTCTACAATAAAAAAGTTTGCCTTAGCCCTTTTAAGACAGAATGTCCAGTAACCAGAACAATAACCACACACCCCCCCCCCACCCCCCACAGCGGCACCACTGAAAATACACATAAAATCAGTCTACAGCGTCCTCATATAATAACTATTTAGTATTCCAGTGCCTTTTTCTATAACCTGTCTGTTTTCACTCAATCCAGTTACGCTCGGATTTGTCATGTGGCAGGTGACCTGTCTACCTGTTCCTGTCATGTGTGACAGGTGACCTGTCTACCTGTTCCTGTCATGTGTGACAGGTGGCCTGTCTACCTGTTCCTGTCATGTGTGACAGGTGACCTGTCTACCTGTTCCTGTCATGTGTGACAGGTGACCTGTCTACCTGTTCCTGTCATGTGTGACAGGTGACCTGTCTACCTGTTCCTGTCATGTGTGACAGGTGGCCTGTCTACCTGTTCCTGTCATGTGTGACAGGTGGCCTGTCTACCTGTTCCTGTCATGTGTGACAGGTGACCTGTCTACCTGTTCCTGTCATGTGTGACAGGTGACCTGTCTACCTGTTCCTGTCATGTCTGCCAGGAATGATGAGTAACCCTCTGTTGTTCCCTGTAGAAATGAGCAGGTGTCAGAACAGCTGACGAGAGGCTCCATGCTGTCCTGCTTTCAGTTCCTGGTCAGTTCCTGCGGTGGATGAGAAAATGTGGACTTGTCAGCTTTTACCATTTCCAGCTGAAATATCAGTGCGCATTAGCAGGGAAGTCCTGTGTGTGGATCCTGTCCAACTTCTGACAGTACTGATTAAAGCACGCCAACCCGGGGGCCGTTTTAGTGCCCTGTGTCTCGCAGCCCGGAGTTGGACACAACAAAAACAACTAAACAACAGCATGACGTACTCAGTAGCTGTATACTTACAGAGCACTGAGGGCACGTAGCACACACTTGCTTGCTCTCTGTTTCTCTCCCTATCTCCCCTCTCCCTCCCTCCCCCTCTCCCTCTCTCCTCTCTGTCTTCCTCTGTCCCCCCCCTCCCCCCCTCCCTCTCCCTCTCTCCTTCTCCTAGTTTTATTTTGGTCGCGATGTTTGGATTGGACGTTTCAAAGCTTCAGGAGTGTGGGAGTGTATGGAACTTGCACCTGCTTTTTGTCAGGCTTGGCTTGCGAGCTTTTCTCGCTCCTGCCCACATGACCTTTTCAGGTGTGCAATCGTCTGGTCGTATTTGGGTCTCCGGTGGGCGCCACATTTAGAAAAAGAATGACAGAAGTATATGCTAATGATACATAAATGATGCAATAATGATGCAGTAATGATGCAATAATGATGCAGTAATGATGCAATAATGATGCGTGAATGGCTTCACAGGTACTTTAGTGTGCTGTATTTTTACAGCTGCATCACTGGGCAGACTTAACAGCATCCAAACGGACGGTAAAGTATCACACAGTCGGAGTGACAGGCTGTAATTACATACTTCCATTAGACCACTAAAACATCCAATGAGAATTCTAGGTCTTTCAGCCTTGAAGTGTATGCACACGGACACATAACCACGGACACAACACACCATTCATCGCGGCGGTTACTCTCAGTCCTCTCATAATAAGTAGTAGACATTTTGCCTGATTTACAGCGGGGACTGAGAAGCCTGTTTTCATCTGGATCGGTGTGAT
The DNA here is from genome assembly GCF_052324685.1 of Brachyhypopomus gauderio. Classification (NCBI taxonomy): domain Eukaryota; kingdom Metazoa; phylum Chordata; class Actinopteri; order Gymnotiformes; family Hypopomidae; genus Brachyhypopomus; species Brachyhypopomus gauderio. Next base: position 3,341,455 of record NC_135219.1, read on the forward strand.
TGTATCCAGAGTGGCATTATGCAACAGGATCATTCAGTGTTGGGAGGAAGGTAGATCACTCCAGTCAAAGCAGCAACCCTCTCGTGTTCCAGTCTGGGGTCCAGGACTGTGTCATTTCCAATGTTCTTAATTGAACGGTTGATGTAGCTGACTGAATATACTGCAAAGAAATGTGTTTTTCAATGACAGAATACACAGGTCTTAATTGCCTCGGTTAGCACATGCGCAGTGGCAAACTATCATAGATACATGTATCAGTAGACTAAGAGTAATCATGACCTTAATCACATTAATGGGTAAAACTGCACCGCTCATAAAGGGGCAGGTAGAAAGTGGCATTCTCTTTCACTTCTAGTGATTGGTAAGGGTGTGATGGACGTTTGTCCAAATAGTCTCTTCAGTGTGTCTCTTTCTGTCTCGCTCTCTTTCTGTCTCCATACACACATACAACACACCGACTATTCTACAGAGCTATGTAGTGTATTATAGTAGCTAAATGCTGCTAATGACCGCCGAGGTCACAACCCTACCTTCAGGTGCCAAAATGAATGTTTTGTCTCAATTAGGTTTTCAGTGAAGCTGTTTTGTTTGTACAGAGAGATTCTTCAAGGGGACAAATATAGGATTTTTTAATCATCATGTTTTTTTCCTGTGTTGCTTTTATCATAGGAACATTTTGTTAAGTAAGCAAGGTGCAAACACACTCACTCACATACACACACATACACACACGCATAGCACAAGTAATGCATAAAAGGTGAAAACTAATTTTGAGGCAATTTAAGAGATACTACATAGAACCATAAAATGTCACTCTGTTACAAAGTGGCACTCAACGCACCGTTCCAGCTCAGTTGAAGATAAAAATGTCACAAGATTGATTCAGAGGAGCTGATATAGGAGCTGATTCAATGGAGCTGATTCAGAGGAGCTGATCTAGGAGATGATTCAGAGGATCTGATCTAGGAGCTGATTCAGAGGATCTGATCTAGGAGCTGATTCGGGGGGAATAGATCTATGAATTTATCCAGAGGAGTTGATCTACAAACTGATTTAGAGGTTCTGATGTGTAAAGCTAGGTGAATGGTGTACAGGAAAGTCTCCTGTGTTCTTTGAGTCAGTCACAGGGTGTCGAGGGACGTCCCATTATTTGTGGAAACAGCTGACTGATGCCACAGGGATCTCATGGCTTAATGTGTGTGATAGGTAGCATGAACACAATGGTTTCTGAGACAGACAGTACACCTCTACAGAGAGTACATTTCTGAGACTGTACATTTCTACAGAGAGTACATTTCCGAGACAGACAGTACATTTCTAACACTAAAACTCAGGGAATGAGAGAGACATTAAGATGCCTCTTAGAAGACCCAAGGAAAATGATGATTCATCCACTCAGAAAATCAGAGAGAGATAGAGGGAGAGATAGAGAGTAGAAGGAGAGACATAGAGATGCTTCTCAATACGAATTCGAATTAGTCATCTTTTGTTTAATTTGTGGTTGAAGGGGAATCTGAGCTCCTTTAGATAAGATTTCATAGCCCACAGAGGGAGGCTGAAGAGACACAAAGTGTCGGTGATAAGTGTGTCTGGCTTGTCCATAAATGCCTCATTTAGACATCCAGCCATGTAAGTCTCAGAGTTCTTTGGCCTGATAGGTCAAAGCCCTGAGTTGTCCACATAAAACAGCAGCAATGTGAATATGCCATGGTTTAGGGTGCTTATGGATGGGTGGATGAATGGATGGACAGATGGATGGATAGATGGGTCACATAAAGACATATACATATCCTAACTCTCCTTTAGTTATCCCTTAGATCCTTCTCTCCTTCTTTAATTTATCTATATATCTATCTATAAAGAAATAAAGGATATCTATGTCCTTATGTGACCCATCTGTCTATCCATCCATCCACCTATCCATCCAGTCATTCATCCGTCCATTCGTCAATCCACTCATCCATCCGTCCATCCACTCATCCTTCCCCTTTTCCTCTCTGTAGAAGTGGAAAGTAAGTCAGACCAAGATCCGTGTGATCTCCACGGTGCTCTTCGTCCTCTTCGGCTGCCTCCTCTTCGTCACCATGCCCGCCATCATCTTCAAGAACATCGAGGGCTGGAGTACCCTTGAGGCCATCTACTTCGTTGTCATCACCCTGACCACCATCGGCTTCGGCGACTTCGTGGCAGGCGAGGGCGAACGGCGCCACCATCAGGAGAGCAACGGTAAGTGACGGGAAAGTTGACATCATTTACTTTGTTTCTCTGGAAGACTGTAAAAGGGGGAGTGTTTCGTTAAGACTCCTCTTATGGATATTCCAGTCACCAAACCAGTCTACTTTACAATAATAATAATAATAATAATAATAATGTACTATTATTCCAGTGATATGGAATTCCATGGAAATGTTTTGTGCGACTAATAATGTTGAAGATGTGTTTTATCAAGTCCTGACCGAGATATTGTATTTTCATCATCATCGCGATATGAACATGCATAATAAAAAACATTGCAAAAGATGAGATGACTAAGAAACATTCGCATGCTCGCGTAAATAAAGCGATTTCTCTGTTCGACCTATCAGGAAACACTGTTCAGCCAATCATTTTAAACCCCAGTTAGCCATTAGCGGCTGTCAGGTTTGCGACCCTCTTTACAAGCCTTTCTTGTTGGCGTGACTGTTGTCACTCGCTGGATATTACGTTTGGCTTTCTTTATTCTACATTCAGATGTGATTGTTTCGTTAAACTCGCGTAGCTGGAGACATTTGTTTCTTCTCTTCTTCCTTCCTTGTCCATGACATTGAGTTTAGAAGAAAACATCTTAAAGGGGGGCAGGGGAAATTAAGCTTGCATTTTTTTATAGTTAAATTGTCTTATTTAAATAAATGTTTTTATTGGTCAGGTATTCATGTGCCTTTTGCTCTATAAAGCACTGAGTTTGTTAGCAGTGTACCTATTAAAGCAGAAAGACACAGGAACTGTAGCCTGTACACACTTATTTGTTAATGTATCAGATCTAACGTGAACAGTGTTATCGCACATTGCATGCTGTGCTCGTATCATCCATATCTGGATCTAATAGTCATCTCACCACGCTGGCTGAGATGCCATGAATGTTGAACTCTGGGTAACAAGACCAGACAGACAGACCTGGATGTACATCAACAAGCTTAATCACAGATTCCTAAGCCCTGACCAGAGTCTCTGTTCTCTCTCTCTCTCTCTCTCTCTCTCTCTCTCTCTCTCTCCCTGTTTCTCTTCTTAACTCCCCCACTCTCTGCATCTCCTCTGCCCACACACACTCACTTTCTCTCTCTCTCTCTCTCTCTCTCTCTCTCTCTCTCTCTCTCTCAACACCCCCTCCCTCTCTCTGTCTCTCTCTCCATCTCCTCTGCCCACTCTCTCTCTCCACCCCATCCCTCTTTCTCTCTCTCTCTACCCCTCCCCATCTCTCTCCACCCAATCTTTCTATCTCTCTCTCTCTCTCTCTCTATCCACCCTATCCCTCTCTCTCTTTCCGCCCCCTCCCCACCTCTCTCTCTCTCTCTCTCTCTCTCACACTCTTCATCTTCAGGCGGTTCTGAGATAGAGTACCTGGACTACTATAAACCTGTGGTGTGGTTCTGGATTCTGGTGGGCCTGGCCTATTTCGCCGCCATTCTCAGCATGATCGGAGACTGGTTCCGTGTCATATCGAAGAAAACAAAGGAAGAGGTGTGGAATCCTATTCTCCATCCGCCCCGCTCACGGCCGAGAGCCCTCCGCCCTGGTGTGACACGCCCACACGTGTAGAGATCCCAGCAGCTGTGCACAGCCCCGTGCGTTTGCACCGCAGGAGTGCCACTCTAAGGCAAATGTCAAATTCCATGACTTTCGCTGACAGAAAGGCAGAATTTCCATGACCAGAAGTGAGCAGAAAAACAGGCCACCTCTGTTAAATGGGCATGGAAAACTCAAGCCACCATTAGAACCATTCCCTCAGGAGACACACGCAAATATAACACTTTAATAGAAGGCAACTAAAATGTAACAAAGCTACAACACTGCTCCCCATTTTCTCATGACTTGACCCAAAAAATGCTAAATTCCTCCGACTTTCCATGTCTGGAATAAACTTTTTTAAATTCCATTCCTTGGGAAGTCTGATGCCAGCGTAACACCCACTACCGCACCACCTCGGTGGAACAGCTGGGAATGGTCTGTTTCCCACGTAATATCCAGTGGCCTTGAGGTCAGAAACAGACATGTGATAAATTAGTACAATGTGTGCCACACAGTGCCTGACAACAGCTACGTTTGTACACGCATAAGGCCCATTCCACAGACGTACCTGACAATCACGTCAGTGGGTCCAAATTGGGATGCTGACAGGCGTTGGGGAAATTATTCCAGAAAGCTCAGATTCCCGGTTAAGGACCTACATTGTGCTTGGGGGGAGCACGGTCTATTTATGAAACAGTCCGGATTCAGGGCGGCTTGACTGCACCTCAGGCAACCGCACGCACACACTTCCTCTTATAACCTCACACCAATGTCTCCACCACACACACACACACCCTCAAGTTCCTGCTTCCTCTCAGACAGGCACGCAGGGCACAGTTATTACCCAGAACTGCGGGTAGGTCTGTAGTAGTACTAATCTCTCACATACCACTCCTGTACCTCTGTGACATTAATATGCTCGTCATGTGCTGTTATTAGTTCTTATGCAGCTAGTCAAGCTTTGAAGCTTATATCAGGTTTTATAACTTAAAACTCTATAAACATATTTTAGCACTGAGCACACTAACATATGAAACTAAAAAAGGAATGAATTATTCATAAATAATGAATAATAAATGTCCCCACATTGACTATTATCCTGCATTGTTTTATTAACACATTAAGCAATTTGTGTAGCTGAGCTTCTCCTGTAATGTTTAAACTACTATTTAATTAACGTTTAATTATAACTAGCTGTAACAAGCAAGCACACAAAGAGAGAGAGAGAGAGAGAGAGAGAGAGGACCCAGGAGAGAGAGAGAGAGAGAGGACCCAGGAGAGAGAGAGAGAGGATCCAGGAGAGAGAGAGAGGATCCAGGAGAGGGAGAGAGAGAGGATCTAGGAGAGAGAGAGGATCCAGGAGAGGGAGAAAGAGAGGATCCAGGAGAGAGAGAGAGGACCCAGGAGAGAGAGAGGACCTAAGAGAGAGAGAGAGGACCCAAGTGCAAGTTGTGTAGGGTGAAAGGTCAGCTTGACGGGCTGATCTGTGTCCGGGGTCATTCCAAGGTCACCATGAGTAGGCAAAGTCCCAAAGGTCAGAGGGTTCAATGGTAGGCATAGTCTAAAGTAGGAGAGAATGCCCAGAATGCATTGCAGCCAGCAGAACTGCACGACAGCCTTGGCTTTGGACCGAAACCGACAGCTTTGCCATGGCGACTCATGTAGAGCCGGACAGATTCGTTAGAGAAGTTCAAAATGATCCAACAGCAAAAAAAAAGACATTAAATTGCCTTTTTAATTCTTTGTTCTAATTGGCTTGAGTTGTATGCTTGGGTGAAAGAACGGGTCGGTTTCGCTGTGTCAGGAGGAAGAAGAATCCTTCTGGCAACATCTGAAAACTACTGCTGTTATTCATGAAGTGTACCCTGTACATAGAGAACACAGATAAAGCCAGCAGACGCCATTTCTCTGACCTGTGGTGTAATTTCCACCCGGTCCCTAACATGCTTGAATGGCATTCATGTTTGTGACTGCTTACATAGCCAAGAAACCACAGTGTCCATCATACCTGTTGCCAGGTACTCTAGCAACCCCCTCTGTCACCTGCCATAAATGGCTATAAAGAGAGACATTAGTTACACAGGAACTAGAGCTGGGCGATTAATCGATATTATCTATTAATTCGAATTTATAGTTAAGGACGATGTGTTTTTAAGAAAATCGATTTTCTGAGTTTTAATTTTCACCACCGACGCTGCACTGTGGGCTCCCGTAGTTCAGTGAGTTTAGCACCTCCCACCCATCCACCCTCAACACACACACACACAAACTTGACGGCGGAGCTTGTGCCCAAGAAAAGAGCAACTAGCTCCGTGATATGGAGTTGGTTCGGTTTTCCGGCGTCAGACGTAGACCAAACAAGTCCTCTGTAAGGTGTGTTTGAAACCGATAGAGGGAGAGAGCGAAGAGTACTATTTGTTCAGTTGCGTTGTGAATAAAGTTTCCCTCCGCAGGATATTTTGGATTAAGCAGTTTCTGCCTCGGTTACCGAACCCGCTTCAATGGATTAAACTTTCGCGAGTGACCGTAGCGCGCGGCTCCGCACACCTCGGTGGAGGCAGGGTTGCCAGGTCCTACAAAAATATCCCGCACAAAGTCAGTGTAAAACCCGCCCTTCAGCAGCCTAAACTAGCCCAAAGACCAAAGTTGTCGACGGGGGGGGGGGGGGGGGGGGGGGGGTGTAAAATGGAGACAAATTAAGTATTATATCGCGATCCATTCTTAGTGTTGACTTGTAACTCCCACGGTAGCCCAACTCAAAAGTAGCCCAAAAAAACGCACCTCGCGACCCCAGAATTTTTACCCGCGGCTGGATTTACAAACAAGCCCAATTTGGCGTGAAAACGCGAACTTGGCAACTATGGTAGTATAAAGTATAAACTGTGGTAGTATAAAGAAACACCCCTCAAAAACAGTGGAAGGAACATTTACCTGACGAATTTTAATGTTACATTGCAGGCCCGTAGCCAGGGGGGATCGGAGGGTTCGTTCGATCCCCCCCCCCCCCCCCCCCCGAACACACATGCCCCCTCAAGATAGATAGGCTATTCAACGAATGAATTGTTAGTCTCCGGTGGATATACAGACAAACAAATAAGGACAGCAACAACAGACTCACAACAAACTTATAACAGTGTTGCCAACTCTCACGCAATGAGCGTGAGACACTCGCATTTGACTGTCTTCACACGCCATACATCCGATTTCTCACGCTGAAAAAATCTAGTTTATTTATCTCCGATCTACATCTATGATTCAATGAGTTACTAGTTTGCTCTGGCGCCAACTACTGGCGATCGATCGCTTTAGACGCAACATAGAGGAAACATATAAGACATAACACCCACCCCCCCCCCCCCCCCCCCCCCCGCATCAAATCTCACTCCTAGTGATTTTGAAAAGTTGGCAACCATGCTTATAATGAATAAAATATGTGTAAATTAAAAGGTTTGAAGTGCGCTCGTGTATTTAGGGGGCACTGGAGTAGAGAGGCAAATGAAGCCCACTTTTGGGGGAAAAAGATCCCCCCCATCACAATGCTGGCTACGGGCCTGCATTGTGTTTTAGGTTTGAAAAGTGCTGGAATTTAGGCTAAAGTGAGGGCAGTCCTGTTCTTATTCAGAATGTAGACAGCGTGACTGTCAGTACGCAACATGCAACAATTGTTAAATTGTATTTGTTTTCCATTTTATTAAAAAGGGCACCAAATTATTTATATCTATTTATTTTTTGAGGGTGTGTTTTATTTATTTATTTTAAGTTTGAGGTTGCATTGTGTCAGTGCTTAAACTATGTTGGAGAAAGCCTTCTAAAAGTTACTGAATGTTCTCACTTGTTTACAAATGTTTTTTGCTTGTTTCTGGTTGCACTTTAACCCCAAAGGGGAAATTTAAGTGAAAAATAAATTAAAACTTTTTTTAACCATTCCTTTATCATCTGTAGTTTTTTAGTAGAGGAAATAAATCTATTAAAATCGAAAATCGGATTTAAAAAAAATTAATCGAAGATTTTTTTGGAGGGCCATATCGCCCAGCTCTAACAGGAACAAAGAAAGAGTTTCGGCTATGCTGTGTAAACTGTAGACTCTGTTGCTTAGACTAAACACACAAACACACACACACACACACACACAAAGGGTTGTCATCCAAATGAATTCTTCAGTTGGATAAAACGCTCCCTCTCTCACACTCTCACACCCACACATGCACCACTGCATATATAACATTTTCTTACAGTTCCAGATTAATTATTATTCATTATTACTAGCTCACAGCAGCACTGTGCTTCTAATAAGGACTTCCAAATCTCTCTCCTCACTGTGTGTGTGTGTGTGTGTGTGTGTCTGTGTCTGTGTGTGTCTGTGTGTGTGTGCGAGTGTGTGTGTGTGTGTGAGTGTGAGTGTGAGTGTGTGTGTGTGTGTGTGTGTGTGTGTGTGTGTGTGTGTGTGTGTGTGTGTGTGTGTGTAGGGGACCGGAATCCAAGACCTCACCAAAGGCACAAGAGTGTGTGTGCATATACAGTAGTATGGTTGAGTGTGTGTGTGTGTGTGTGTGTGTGTGTGTGTGTGTGTGTGTGTGTGTGTGTGTGTGTGTGTGTGTGTGTGTGTATACAGATATACAGTAGTATGGTTGAGTGTGTTTAAAGGTTTAATATGTATGAGAAGAATATGTGTGCTGATAAGTTACTCATGAGAGAGAGAGAGGGAGGGGGAGAGAGAGAGAGAGAGGGGGGGGGGGGGGAGTCACAGAAGCATAACAGCCACTTCAGTTCTTGCTTTGTCTGCCTCTACAGGACCACAGTTCCTCTCAAGGTTTTTTTTATTTATTTGAACTGACTTCAAAACATCATCTTCACACCGAGGCTGCCATGCTGCCTGTCGCTTTGTTCATCAGTCTGTCTGAAGCACATGCTGATGTCAGCTGGGATGATGCCAACTGGGGCCAGCTTGCAGAATTAAAGGCAGGGTTACAGTATTAAAGGCAGGGTTACAGTATTAAAGACAGGGTTACAGTATTAAAGGCAGGGTTACGGCATTAAATGCTGGGATTACAGCCTTTAAGGCATGGTTACAACCTTAAAGGCAGAGTTACAGCCTTAAATGTTGGGTTTCAGCCTTAAAGGCAGGGTTACAACATTAAAGGCAAGGTTAAAGTCTTAAAGGCAGGGTTAAACCCTTAAAGGCAGGATTAAAGTCTTAAAGGCAGGGTTAAACCCTTAAAGTCAGGGTTAAAGTCTTAAAAGCAGGGTTAAAGTCTTAAAGACAGGGTTAAACCCTTAAAGTCAGAGTTAAAGTCTTAAAAGCAGGGTTAAAGTCTTAAAGGCAGGATTAAAGTCTTAAAGGCGGGGTTAAAGGCAGGATTAAAGTCTTAAAGGCAGGGTTAAGCCCTTAAAGTCAGGGTTAAAGTCTTAAAAGCAGGGTTAAAGTCTGAAAAGCAGGGTTAAAGTCTTAAAGGCAGGGTTAAACCCTTAAAGGCAGGGTTAAAGTCTTAAAAGCAGGGTTAAAGTCTGAAAGGCAGGGTTAAACCCTTAAAGGCAGGGTTAAAGTCTGAAAGGCAGGGTTAAAGTCTTAAAAGCAGGGTTAAAGTCTGAAAGGCAGGGTTAAACCCTTAAAGGCAGAGTTAAAGTCTGAAAGGCAGGGTTAAACCCTTAAAGGCAGGGTTAAAGTCTTAAAAGCAGGGTTAAACCCTTAAAGGCAGGGTTAAACCCTTAAAGGCAGGGTTAAAGTCTTAAAAGCAGGGTTAAAGTCTGAAAGGCAGGGTTAAAGTCTTAAAGGCAGGGTTAAAGTCTGAAAGGCAGGGTTAAAGTCTGAAAGGCAGGGTTAAAGTCTGAAAGGCAGGGTTAAAGTCTGCTTCCCTGCTGGTTCTCTGCATTTTCACCATATACATAACAGTTCAAAAGTATTAAAACCTTTCCAATTACCTCTTGACTCAACCTTTTGGTTCTCTGTCTGTCCGTCTCTATTTCTCTCTCTCTCTCTCTCTCTCTCTCTCTCTCTCTCTATCTATCTCTCTATCTCTATCTATCTATCTATCTATCTATCTATCTTTCCCTCCATCCCAGGTGGGTGAGTTCCGGGCGCACGCGGCTGAGTGGACCGCCAACGTTTCCGCCGAGTTCAAAGAGACACGCCGGCGCCTAAGCGTGGATATCTACGACAGGTTCCAGCGGGCCGCCTCCATCAAGCGCAAGCTGTCTGCCGAGCTGGGCCTCAACCCGCCCGGCGGCCAGGAGATGACGCCCGGCAAACGCACCCTGTCCGTCAATCTGGGCGAGGAGCGGGACACCCAGGCCACCTTCCCGCTGTCCCGCAACGGGAGCCTGTACCTGAACGGCCTCAGCCCAGAATACGCCGACCGCCGGGACATCGCTATAATAGAGCACTTGAAATAAAGTGGGGAGAGAGAGGGAGGGAGAGAGAGAAAGCTAGAGAGGAAGAATAGAGGAGCAAGGAGAGGGAGAGAGAGATGGACAGGAGAGAGAATTAGAGAGGGGGAGAGGAAGATGTGGAGGAGAAGGGGAGAGGGAAGAGAGATAAAGAGGTCTAAATTAAGAACTGTGACTTCTTAAAACAGAAAGCAGGAGGGAACAATGGAGGACAGAGAAGAATAATGAAGAGAGAGAGAGAGAGAGAGCTAAGAAAGCATCTGAGGGAGTGATGAAGTGTAACAGAGGGAAGTGTAGCAGGAAGTGGGGTACCATGTTGTCCGAGATCCTGCTGTTTTACGTGACTGTCCTGACTGCAGGATTCAATCACCCCTTCTGAAAGATTCCAGGAGTGTTTGTACCCGCCACCGTGGTCCTGTTCAGAGACTGCCACACCAGCCTGGTCAAAGGACCACTATCAGTGCACACCTAATGCACCTGCACAGGTGTCGCACACTTGACTCAGACTCCGCCCCCTCTCTAAGAAACCCACCAATGAGCTTGAAGGCCCCCTGAGTCTGCATCAGACGAAGAGGTTCTTCACAACATCGATCTGTATCATCCAGGATGACTCAGACTGTGCCTGCCTCTGATCAAAGAGGCCCGAAAGCACCGGCACCAGGGTGGGAACCGTGTGGAGGTGTGGAACTGTGGAAGTGTGGAGGTGTGGAGGTGTGCTCTCTAGGCCCAACTGTTTCATCTGCTTTTGTTTTTGTTTTGTTGTTGTTGACATCCACAGGACATTCCACGCGTGTTCAGAACACCACCCCAGCACCACACACCCCCCCACCCACCACACACACACCCCCCACACCCACACACCACACCCCCACACACCCCCACCCGGTGCAGCTACTAAGTGCCTTAATGAGCGTCTGCTCCACTTGGCCGTCTGCGTCTGGAACCTGCACGCGTGCTCAGAGTGGAAGCAGTCGTGCACCTTAACCACACTCACACGCTCAGCCCGGACGGCACGGCGTCCCTGTCAGTACCGGGTCGCACTGACACCGCTGACCTCCGCTCAGCTCACAAGGCGCCCACTGCAGTCTTCTGTTGCCATGGAGATCTGGGAATAGAACGAGAACCTCCTGCCCCCTCTGGAAAAAAAAAAAGTTCCTATTGCCATGGGAATTACCATGGTTACTACAGCATGGCAACCGAATACGGTCTCTCACAAACGCAGGCGCACCCAATCGGAGGCGTGACGGTAGTGGTCCAGCGTTTCTCAGTAGAGGTGTGAAGACTTCTGATGGTGTTCCATGCCTTATCTCAGCCGTGTCTCACTCACAAATCTGTAGCCCCGCACCCTAGAGCACTTGTGCACCCCAGAGCACTCCTACAAAATACTCTCCATCCCTGGCCTAAGCAGGGTGAATTATTCACGGAGGTGTGTGGCCTGCCGTCTGCTCGACCCCGTACGGTTCCCCACGCGCAGCACAATCTTAGGAGCGTCTCCTGCTCCGACACACCTGACCGAACTCATCAGACGTGCGCGGGGATCCAGGTGCGGAGAAGACAACAGCCAAGAACGCACTTGCGCCACACGACAAAACACGTCCCATCGTTTTTTGTAGCCTCTCATATTGTTATTTTAAATGCTTTCTTTTACGATGTGTTATTAACAGCTTTGTCTGGAGTCCTGTGTGTTTTGAGGTATATGCAATGGAATGAGGCAAGTGGCAATGGCGACGTTATTGAACGTCACTCAGAAGATTCTTACTACGTCCTTTCTGCTATTTGATTTAGATTTCGTTTGCGTGCTTTTTTTTTCTTGTTGCACTATAAAAGTTGCATTTTCCGAGAATACACTTCCAACGATTGGAAAGATTCAATTTGTTTATGAACCAATCATTATTGACCTAATCATTGTGAAACAAGATGGCATAGTGATAGCTGTCAAAACTTATTTCTAGAGTGGAGCGGGACGTTTTTCATGTGTGCTGAGAGGTACCGCTTCAAGGGATCTCCTACGTATGGCACGTCCCTGTGTTTACACAAACCGAAACCTGGAAATTGAGCTAAAGTTTAGTTCCCTCTATAATCTAACGTCTGATCCCAGAACAGCCTTCATCATCTCTGCCTTAAACAGAAACCTGTACATGACAACACGTTCTGGCCAGTGTCTGTAGTTGTTTTGCCAAATCCAGTCTCAATCTCTCGCATGTTTATTTTTCAACAAACGAATTCAAATGAAAGTTAACATACACTAAAATTAATCTCATCTCTTTAAAATCATTTAATTCTTTTAATACCCGAGTTACAAATGCGCCAAAATACATGCATTATGAGATAAGGTTAACGCTTACCTTTAAGGGGGTGGGGTTTCCTTTGTTAAGGTTAAAGGTTACTGTTAGGGGTTGGGTTTCCTTTGGCAAGGTTTCTATGGATTTCCCATTTCCATTGATATTCATATATTTGATTATGCTCCTCCCTCCTTTATGACAGCGTGCAGTGTTCAGTGTACTGTTTACTGCTTCATGCCAAATGCAGGAAGTGGCCTTTGTAGATAAAGTGGTTTTAAAGTCACTGGTTCTGACCAGTGATTTAGGCAGGATCCCCTACATTTGCATAACCCCTGGGGTGGTAGACCTACACAGCAGTCACCCAGACAGGGTAGCAGAACCCTAGTTGCTGTGAATCCCAGGAGACGGAATAATAGCGTCGGTTAATACCTTAACGTGCTCTTTGAAATGGTTTCCCTACAGCGTGGCAAAGAAGGAGGGACTAAGCTTTGAATGGGCGGGTTAGACGTAAACCACACCCACTGTGCTCAGAAAGCACGCAGCATGTAGCATGTGCTCCTGGGCCCTGTTGTAGGAAGCCTGTAGTGTGATCCACAGCGGGTGTTGGACCACTCCACCTGGGGTTGATTATATGTGGTGGTGACTGCAGACCATTGTGCCTCCTGCAGAAAGGAGACTTCCACCACCAAGCTAAGGCCTAAGGGTGTGTGTGTGTGTGTGTGTGTGTGTGTGTGTGTGTGTGTGTGTGTGTGTGTGTGTGTGTGCACGCGTGTGATTGTGTGTGTGTGTGTGTGTGTGTGCACGCGTGTGTGTGTGTGTGTGTGTGTGTGTGTGTGTGTGTGTGTGCACGCGTGTGATTGTGTGTGCAACCATCATCTTAAATTTATATTCTACATTGATATTCCACTCACAGGGACCTTTCTATACAGCGTTAAGCTGCAAGAAAGAATTGGTATATCACCAGGAGGAGAGTGATAGCACCTTAGCTTCTCCAATATCTAACCCCGCTGTTTCTCTAAACTACTGTGGTCTAATCTCAGACCGAGATGGAGAAAATCAATCTAAAGAAATCACAAAGTGGAAAACGCAGCCAAAGATCGGGTTTCACGTAGCAGTGCGCGAAACGCGTGTCCGCGCAGCCGTGTTCCTGTCCAATCATAAATCACGGGCTGACTAAGGTTCTTCTGCTGACATCATCTGTTAAAGTAGGCCTTAGTGATGGCCAGACGGCAGCAGCTGACTGACCTGCGCTCACAGACAGCACTGGACTGTGCCCAGACTCTGAGGTAGATTTTGTGTCCTGATGAATGTACCTCGCTTTTCGAGATCTATCATGAATGTAGGCATGGAGCGTGTTGTGACTTTTGAGAATCGATACACCGTCTGGAACATTCGAGCGATTTATAAACCTTTTTGTAATTAGATTAAACAATTTTCCTTCATGTCTGAGCTTCCTTCCTGTGTACATTCAGCCTAAAGAGTTGATTTAATGATGTGTGAATGGACTAATATATTTCTAAGTGCATGTTTAATGTATATTGCCAGTATCTGTAGGTCAGATTTCTTTGCGTCTCAACCAAAAACAAAATCTTGAAAGAGTCTTGAAATGTGTCCATGACTTCTTGTATCTCAGAATCACAACCAACCATTCAAAAACACAATAAAGCTCTTTTTTAATAACATGTTTTGGGTGTTTGCTCAATGCTACTCTATATCACAACAGCAGACCCAATGGCCTCCTAACCTGAACCCTTCAATATGTCTTTGAATATCTTGAATATATGAGTGCATAACTAAAGTTCTCAGACCATACCTATTTTACCATGAAACATAAACTATCATGGTAACATTAAGTCTGATTGTCTTTTTATAATCCTTATGTAGATTTCCATAGAATTAACATTAACACGTGACGGTCCATGTGGTCTGAAGCTGTGGTCACTAACCCAGTTCCTTTGCTTGATTCGGTGGGGCTGAACACTGTTACATTGAGGTTTCTAGAGGTATCATACTGTGGATTCTGGAGATACATTGCAGTACAGAGAACTCTAGAGATGTGATGGCATACTGAAACATTTAGAGGCTCAGCAGAATATTGAACATTCAGCAGATGTGGTGTTATATTGAAAATTCTAGTATATTGGGTGTACCTCTACAGCTTTGGTTTATTGAGGAACCACTCAATAGCTTCTGTCTCCACTGGCTTTGAATAACCTCAGCTTGACAGACACAAACATATCACAAATCACCGCCCGAATAATGAACATGCACCACCAGACCACAACACCAGAGTCCTCCACTCTGCACTGACTCATATATGTACTCTAATTACAATTGGTTTAATTGATGTTTCTGAAAACAGAACCTTACCAGATCAATCAACTACACATGCACCTTAAGCCCCTTCCCCCCATGTCCATCTACAGGCTACTAAAGAACTGAACTTGCTGCCCAGCATGCTATTACAGTGTACCCTAATATACTGTACCCTATTACAGTGTATCCTAATATACTGTACCCTATTACAGTGTACCCTAATAACTGTACCCTATTACAGCGTACCCTATTATAGTGTACCCTAATATACTGTACCCTATTATAGTGTACCTTAATATACTGTACCCTATTACAGTGTATCCTAATATACTGTACCCTATTACAGTGTACCTTAATATATTGTACCCTATTATAGTGTACCTTAATATACTGTACCCTATTAGAGTGTACCCTAATATACTGTACCCTATTATAGTGTACCTTAATATACTGTACCCTATTACAGTGTACCCTAATATTCTGTACCCTATTATAATATACCTTAATATGCTGTACCCTATTGCAGTGTACCCTAATATACTGTACCCTATTACAGTGTACCCTAATATACTGTACCCTATTATAGTGTACCCTAATATACTGTACCCTATTGCGGTGTACCTTAATATACTGTACCTATTACAGTGTACCCTAATATGCTGTACCCAATTACAGTGTACCCTAATATACTGTACCCTATTAAAGTGTACCCTAATACACTGTACCCTAGTATACTGTACCCTATTACAGTGCACTTTGTTACAGTGTACCCTACTATAGTGTAGCCTAATATACTGTACCTTATTACAGTGTACCCTAATATGCTGTCCTCTATTATAGTGTGCCCTAATACAGTGTACCCCAATATACTGTACCCTATTATAGTGTACTTTAATATACTGTACCCTATTACAGTGGTCCCTAATATACTGTACCCTATTACAGTGTGCCCTAATACAGTGTACCCTAATATACTGTAACCTTTTACAGTGTGCCCTAATACACTGTTCCCTATTACAGTGTACACTAATACACTGTACGCTATTATAGTGTACCATAATACACTGTACCCTATTACAGTGTACCCTAATAGAGTGTACCCTATTATAGTGTACCATAATACAGTGTACTGTAGGACATTAGTAACATTCAAGCCTGATGTTTGGGGATGAGCAGGGAAAGGGTGGTATTACAGTACAGCGTTTCAGTACACGACTATATGTTAATACACCGCACAAATCTTATGCAAATACCCTGAACTGAAGCGAGAAATAACCCCACAAAACAGTGCCTTCATAATGCTAGCGCATATGCCGAAGAGTTCAGCTGGTGAAAATGGACTTCATTTATTAAAATAATGTGTAATCGGGGTAATAAATGGTCTGTCATATTTGGCATCATACACTATATTATAATATGTGCATTAGCATATGGAGATCAGTGAAAAAGGAAGCCAGTCTGGGGCAAAAAAATGTGGATAGAAGGATGGAGGTGAGAGTGAAGCATTTGCTGGTCATTTGCACTCACTTCCCTCCTCTTTGAACTCTATATGCTAATGGGACATGGCTATATGCTAATGTGAGAACCCTATATGCTAATGTGAGAGGATATGCAGATATTAGGAATTACACACTGCACAATTGACTGCAGCACGATATCTGTGCCACAGCCTCCAGCTTGTAGAATGACAGATCAGATTCATATTCTACTTTCTTATATACTTAACAATAGCTCATGTTATTGAGATAGAAGGCACTTAACAGACTGGGAAAGAAACATCACCTTATTCAAAGGTTTTCTCCCCCTGCGACTGCGTTTAGGCTGTTATTTTAGTCTGCTGGGTATAATAAACTTCCACCTGAAAGACGGCCATTTCTGAACCGTGGTCAAGGCAGGCGTGAAGTGACATCATTGTGGCTGGAGCGGGTTGGCGTGTACGGCCCGGCGGACACACTCTCTCCATGATGTGGTGCAGATCTCTGGGCTTATAATGAGGAGCGCAAGGAAACAATCAACATATTCTCAGTCATGCGAATGCACTCGAGTACCCAGATAAACTCTTCAGAGTGCCAGCTGTTCTAAACTTTACTTTATCTGACAATGATCTTGTTTTTTTTCTGTATTGTATTTAGGCACCACATGGCAACGGAATAATGAGATGTGCAAAATATTATTAATTTGATGCTCCGAGGCGTGACAGAGAATGAAAGTATGAATCACTACATTGCAAATCTCTCACACACACACCACATGACTGATTTTTATCGTCTTGGGCTAAAATTAACAGTGTCGGCACATTTCCGTAAAGCATGCTAAATTGGGCCTTAACTGATTTGTATTGCCTGCAACACTTGATTAAGGCAACCGGTGGAGCTTTAATTGTACTCGGAGATGGAAATGGCTGTGTGTGTTGCGGCCTGTGCTTTCTGAAAGCCCTTAAGTGAACAAGGCGTTCACACATTTCCCTCAGGCTCAGTTTAAGCTTGTGGTCTGTGGTTATAGAACTACAGTGCGGTGACCCTGACACTGTCTCTGCAGGTGCAGGAGGTCTTTGGAGCCATGCTGCCCCTCCTAAAGACAGTAATCCAAGCTTACAAAACACATCGGAAAATTATCCATGCCTTGACATTTTGGCCAAAGATATAAAAAGAATGAACATGTTAATGGATAATATTTAGGGTTTATTGAGTTTTGGTAAAACACTGATCCAAGGTTCCTCAGGGATAATTCAGTGCTTGGACCGAGGCGATTTGGTTTCATACTCCAGTCTAAATCTGAAGAATGAAGAAATCTATTTAGTTTATATGAATGAGCAGTAGGCAAGTGTTCAAACACACACACACACACACACACACACACACACATACCTACACACACACACGTACATACACATACACACCTACACACACACACTCACACACAGTCAAAGAAACAGAGACAGATACACACGGACAAGAACCATATCCCGTTTGCTATGGGTTAACCATAGCAAAATTAAAGCGAAGTTAAAATAAATGAACTTCACAGAATATAGATTAAAAGGCCCTTCATTATGAATGAACTGGAAATCCGTTGGATGAATAAAACCTCTTCGGAGAGCGCGACTCTGCCCTCTGGTGTTTAACTGTCCAGCAGGTGAAAGTCAGCGTGATCTTTGTCCTTTTTGCACACAAACGCTCTCGCACCGCGTGACGTAGCCCTGGGAAGTATATCCATCTTCGCTTTCACGAGAATGCAACTCGCGCTTTTCGTTAAAGACTCCTTGCTGACGAAGCGGGGCGCGTGCTGGGTGGAGTCGGGACGAGTCGGTCGCTACTGTTCTCCGTTAAGAGCACGGAGACACGGAACAGCTCAGGAACAGCTGAGGACCAGCTCAGGAGCAGCTCAGGAACAGCTGAGGAGCAGCTCAGGAACAGTTGAGGAGCAGCTCAGGAACAGCTGAGGAGCAGCTCAGGAACAGCTCAGGAACAGCTGAGGAGCAGCTCAGGAACAGCTGAGGAGCAGCTCAGGAACAGCTGAGGAACAGCTGAGGAACAGCTGAGGAGCAGCTCAGGAACAGCTGAGGAACAGCTCAGGAACAGTTCAGGAACAGTTGAGGAGCAGCTCAGGAACAGCTGAGGAGCAGCTCAGGAACAGCTCAGGAACAGCTCAGGAACAGCTGAGGAGCAGCTCAGGAACAGCTGAGGAACAGCTGAGGAACAGCTGAGGAACAGCTGAGGAGCAGCTGAGCAGCGCAGGTCGAGCAGATCGACGTGCTTCAAGATGACTCGTAATTATGTTCACTGGACAAAACCAACATTCTGTAATTCTCATATAGCTACTTAATATTCCAGCAACGTTTTACCGCTTACAAGCTACAAGCTTTGGGATGCTCACTTAAATTACCTGCGGGTTGAGGCCAATCTGGTATTTATTATGTATTTATGTTTCAGGCTTTGTCAAGCCAAAATGAGTTTTGGTTCCAGACTGTTACTGCTAGTGTGTTTCTTGTGTGTGTTACACTCCAAATATTTCTGTGAGCAGACTCCAACAGCAAGAACACTGGGTAAAAAAGAAAGAAAGTATTGAAAAAACCTAATTCCGTCATAAAATTCCTGCACTGCCTGTGCTATATTTGGTTAGCGGTGCTGTATGTACGCGCTGTCAGGAAGAGTTGGAGTGGTTTCGGATCCACCGCAGCGAAACCCGGGCCGCCCGTAAGCGCGCGCTCCATGACTCCATCCCCCAGCACGCGCAGCTCAGACGCGTGCGGCCTGTGAGCTGTAGACTACAAATCCCAGGAGCGAGCCGTCGTTTCAGTGTGGCACATTGCTACAGCATGTAGCTCACACGTGTTAGGTTTAGAAAGCGTCTCTAGACGTAGATCGTAGACATCAGCATTCACAAACAGCAGTATACGTGTGCTCAGCACTCTGTGTTTGATCGGTTTATCTGTTGTCAAGTTTCTTTTTTAACCAGGGAGGCAGAACTGTGTCGTTGCTATAGAAACTGCTCATTTAAGGACCAGCACGTGTCACACTCGCGTGCTCCGCGCGTGCTGGGTTGACGGCTCCTCCGGTTCGGTGGCTCTCGTGGACTCCCGCAACTCGAGCAACAGCGTGCCACGATACAAGCGCTGAAATAAGCCAAAAATAACCACAGAAACGATCGAAGGGTTTGGCCAGCACTCTCTCCTGCGGGCTTTCGGCTCTGCGTTACGCCGGGAACTTCGTAAGCAACTTTTCTCCTTGATGAATGATAATGTCTCCGGAAATGTTCCCCGTTAATGAAAGTCGTTATCTCCCTCCCGGTTTCTATTCTGCAGGCTGTCGCTTTCGGCCTCGGTTTCAGCTCGAATGTACTTGCACTAAATCAGTTAAGGGCAGCGAGGCGGAACCGTGCGGTATCCTCATGTTTATACATGTGTGCTGTTTGCCTCTGTAACCTAATAAATGACACAGCTGAAGTCTAAAAGCTCTTACGAACACCGCGGAGAGCTGCAGGGCACGGAGGTCACGCCAGCGTTTATCAGTACACAAGACCCAGACACACCGCAACACGCAACTCAAAGACAAGAAACGAAAATGGCTGTGATCCTGCCTGACCATTCTGAGACCGTCTCCCCACAGGACACGTGATTCATGTGCGATGATGTGAATGTGAGAGTTGAGGTGTAAGGACTCTCTCTCTGGTAAAGCTACTGATGACAGCAACCATCTTCAGCTGAGCCAGGGAACTGCCTAGAAGAACCACGGCTCGGCATGAAAGAGGTTCCTTCTTACATGACACTAAACACAGTGACACTCAACACACAGTGACACTAAATGCAAAGTGCCACTAAACACAATGATACTAAACACAGTGACACTCAACACACAGTGACAACATCTAGTGACACTAAACACACAGTGACACTCAACACATAGTGACACTAAACGCAAAGTGCCACTAAACACAATGATACTAAACACATTGACACTAAATATAGTGATACTAAACACAGTGACACTCAACACATAGTGACACTAAATGCAAAGTGCCACTAAACACAATGATACTAAACACAGTGACAACATCTAGTGACACTAAACACAGTGAAGTGATGGGAGGTTCCTTCTACATGACACGAAACACAGTGACACAAAACACACAGTGACACAAAACACACCGCTCCAAACTGTCCTCACAAAGTTGTGAGCATGGAACTGTCCAAAATGTCTTGGTATGCTGAATCATTCAGAGTTCCTTTCACTGGAACTAAGGGGTCAAGCCCAGCTCCTGAAAAACA
The DNA here is from genome assembly GCF_052324685.1 of Brachyhypopomus gauderio. Classification (NCBI taxonomy): domain Eukaryota; kingdom Metazoa; phylum Chordata; class Actinopteri; order Gymnotiformes; family Hypopomidae; genus Brachyhypopomus; species Brachyhypopomus gauderio. Next base: position 3,361,969 of record NC_135219.1, read on the forward strand.
ACCCCACACCATAATCCCCCTCCACCAAACTTTACACTTGGCACAATGCAGTCAGACAAGTACCGTTCTCCTGGCAACCACCAAACCCAGACTCGTCCATCAGATTGACAGATAGAGAAGTGTGATTTGTCACTCCAGAGAACGTGTCTCCACTGCTCTAGTCCAGTGGTGGCGTGCTTTACACCACTGTATCCAACGCTTTGCATTGCACTTGGTGATGTTTGGCTTGGATGCAGCTGCTCGACCATGGAAACCCATTCCATGAAGCTCTCTGCACACTGTTCTTGAGCTAATCTGAAGGCCACATGAAGTTTGGATGTCTGTAGTAATTGACTTTGCAGAAAGTTGGCGACCTCTTCGCACTATACGCTTCAGCATCCGCTGACCCCACTCCATCAGTTTAGGTGGTGTAACACTTCATGGCTGAGTTGCTGTCGTTCCCCAAACACAACACTACACACACTCCTCACCCATGCACACACACATATGAAGGGTAAGGCAGACAGACACACACACATCTCTGAGCGACAGTCCCCGTGTGTTCACACACAGCACCATATGAGGACTGTCAGAGACTAACAGAATCCCTCACACTCGGAAGATTCTTCCTAATATTCCAACATTTACCCTCTGTCTCCAAGACCCAAACATTGTTTACATCCTTCATTCTTCTGGATGTCTGCCACAATTTTTTCGCAACAAAGAATCTGAAAAAAAAAATCGGAAGCATATCCAATCATATGTGGGAAAGACATCAAAAACAAACTAATGGTACCACTGCAGGATAGAGAGCATCTGTTGCAGATGGCAGATATGAGTTCATGTCTCCACGTTTCCATGTCTCTATGTTCCCATGTCTCTACGTTCCCATGTCTCTACGTTCCCATGTCTCCAAGTTTCCATGTCTCCAAGTTTCAGGCTGTCTGGGAGATGAGGCTTCGTGGCATTACACAGCTTTAATTAAATGATTGGCCTAGTGATCTCAGTAAAGTTTTTTGGCAGACTTGCTCATTAAAACACTTCTTAAGTTCAGTTTTGTACAAACCTTGAAACCCGTCTCTCAGGAGCTGGGTTTGTTGTCTTTTTTCTATGTTTTAACTTTTTCAAAGCCATTCCATTTGGCACATGTCAAAAAACATACAGACATCACCCGTTCATATACACATTTAATTAATTTTTTGTTCAGCTTTTACTCATCACATACACACACAACCTCTCCAGGGTGGATTAACAGAATAATGTCAAGAACCTTTGCAAAAAACATTTAGTGGTCTCTACACTCAGACAGTGTGATGTAATTTGTGTGTAATCTGCCATTATGATTTCCACTCAACTGATATGTTTCAGAATCAAGCACCAACAGTCCCATATATGATTTCAGAATGTTCTAGAAAGAACAATAGCCTAAAGTCCACAGGAAAGGCATTTGCAGCAGGGCATGATATCCGTAATCACAGATCCATTGCAGCACACAGCGTCTGACTATTCCTGCTTCAGATCCTCAGAAATCCCGATCCCAGTCAGAAAATTCCTCCTCTGCTAGGCTCTTATCAAATGGGAACCGGTCAAAGTTTATGTAGCAGGGACCCTGTCATAGAAACACACACACACACACATGTGCACAACTCCTGTGACATCTGAAGACATATTTGAGGGTGTTAACAAGTATAGAAAGATGAATGTTGTTTATTAGCAAATTATCAGAAGCACTGACACACGGTATATGGAAGGGCTTTGGTGTATTGCCATGAGCACTACGAGAACAACGTACAAACTACATAGTTACTTATTAGATGATCATTAGAAAGTTCCTCTAAGAACACCATGTAGCTAAAAATGTCTGGAAAAAACTGCTGATTAAATAATGACCTAAATAGTGGCGCTTAATGCCAAAAAGCAAGAATCATGCTTTTCTCACTGAGACCAGCAGAGGGCGCTTAGTTACAGGCAGAAATGCCTATGTGCCTGCCTGCCAGTTTTTAGCATGTCATAAGCTAAAGTGCCAAGTCGCCTGCAGGGTACCGTGCGGAGTGCCGCTGACCCTGAGCATGTCAAGGGTCACCGAGCCCCCAAGTTCTCAATACAGCCAATCATCACGGTTCACCACACGATTCAATTCCCATTCCAGCCAATCGTCATGGTTCACCACACGGTTCACCACACGGTTCACTACAGGTCCTGCTTGGTCAGCTAAATCAAGGGTGTTACAGCTGAAACGTGCACCCTCACATTTCAGAAGATTCTTGACTAATGAATAATCATTATGAATCATGAATACTCATGAATAATACATATGTTCAGCGTTTAAGCCACTGTTCCAGGCGTTTGTACTGACCTTCCGGATCAGCTTGACGGTTGGAGCCACGGTCTGGCCCATCCGCAGTTTGTGCCAGTTTATACTGTTAAACCACCTGATGGGTCGGGACACATATATAACGTAGATGTGATAAATGTATGTATTCAATGAATGATAACTATACAATCATCAGCTACAATTACTAGATAGTCAATTCTTCAGTGGACCAGCCAGACAGCCAGTGGACCAATCAGCCAGCCAAACAGAGGTACAGACAGACAGACAGGACATACACAGATAAGATGGTTGCTTGGTGTTGATATTACAAATCTGACCTGTGATTGCGGATGTCTTTGATTCCGTTTTTGGTGTTCCCTAACCTCTGACCAGGACGTGGTCTGCAGAACAGAACACAACAGCTTCTTAGTTTTCTTCCAGCTAAACGTTCTCACAGGGTTCACGTCCTCTGTGTCGGCACTTAAGCAAACTGGCCTTGCACTTACAGCAGCTCTTTGAAACGTGCACACAAAACACTGAAGTGTGTAAGAGTGATCCACGCTCGATGCTTCATAATGACACATGGCCCTTTTATTCCCCTTGGAGCGGTTCTTTCTCTCTCTCTCTCTCTCTCTCTCTCTCTCTCTCTCTCTCTCTTTATCTATATCTCTTTTTTCTCTCTCCTTCTATTTCTCTCTATCTCTGTTTGGTTCCAAAGCCAAAAACCCCTCTTTCCATTGAAATTGTTTCTCTGCTTTCACATTAACCAAAGTAATCTTTTCTGAAGATGAAAATCTTTAAAAGATAGTGTTAGAGTTGGAGATAGAGTTAGAGTAAGAGTTAGGGTTAGAGATAGGATTAGAGTTAAGGTTAGTGTTGGAGATGTGTGCTAGTGTGTCACTCTGCGGTAGCGTAACTGGATAGAGAAGCGCACCGCGTTGTGTGTAATCAAGCAGGATGTGACCAGAGCTCAGCAGTGGACACTCAAACAGCGGGTAGCCATGATGTCACACACCTGACAGAGCCTCAGGAAATCAGCTCTCTGATCAGTCTACACCAGTAATGTGTGGCAGAGCAGGACGACTCAAAAAGGAAAACACTGCACGGCACACGTCTATGAGTGAAACTAAACTCATACATGCTTTTCACATGCAACTTAATTCAGTATTTTCAATCAGTGTATCAGAAAACGTTTGAGATTTACTACAGGTTTACTATTAATACTTCAAAAGGGACACACTTCAATGCCAGCATGTTTATTGGGGCTGGGACTGTCATAAAGTGTAAGGTGACTGGAGGTGACGTGTGTAACGTGACTGGCGAGGACGTGTGGGGCTGGCAGTGACATGTGGGGTTGCTCCATGCGTGACTGGCGGTGACGTGTGGGGCTGGCAGTGACGTGTGGGGTTGCTCCATGCGTGACTGGCGGTGACGTGTGGGGTTGCTCCTACCTGCACAGCTTGTTGGTTAGAGAGCGTGCAGCCTCCCCCATATGTGGAGGGAAGCGTATGACACCGTCCAGAATTTTGCTGTAGATCTTCTGTGGCTCTGAGCTTGAGAAAGGGGGGCTGGAACACAGGTCACGTAAGGCGTCAGTCGGCTAGAAGGGTTCGGCGTCTCACGTGTAAAGGGTTTCACGTGTGCCCAAGCAGAACTTCTAACCCATTCTACAGAGCTACTACACATATATTATTTAATTATGCACATGCATACACAGAATTTGAATCTAAATCAACAGTTGAACCATGAACCTCTGTGCTGAACGTCAGCACTGCCACTGAACAGGCTGAAACAAAAGGCCGAGTCTTTTTAGCTTAAAATAACACTGCCATCTTGTGGTGAGTTCCATAATTTCAGCCAACATGTAAGTTAAGCCTGGTTCACACTACACGACTTTTCAGTCGTCAGGTTTTTGTGCCGTCCGCACTACACGACTGGTCGTGCTGTAATCGCGAGTCTTTCAGTTGTTGTGGCGTTCACACTACATGACTAATCGGCGACGCGGGCTCACGAATTACGACTGGGGAACGACTGGGTAATCGCCGACTCATCTGGCTGCCGTCCAAAAACACGAGAACACGAAAACGAAACTCTCCCAGAACCAGCAACACCACGTAGAAGAAAAAAACAATGTCCATGTAGGCTACTCCACATTTTCGTTATTGTTATTTTTTTTACCGTTTATACACTCCATAGTCCCAAGTTGCCAGAATTATTTCATCTCTCCGTTGCAGTGAACATATAATCAATCGCACTATTTCTCCAGTGCTGTCACAATAACAAACACAGTGTTGTAGTAAAGTTGTAAGAAAGGTGAGGATTTTGTGTGTTTGCTGGGTTACTGTTTTGAAAGCATTCTTGAAAGTTTTTTACATTCTTCAGAGATATCTTCAGCGGTGCCGCGGTTCTCTCTCCGCGTTCCCATTGGCTGTAGCTAGACGCTGCTGCCGAATTTCAGTCGCCGACTGCTATATTAAACATGCTAGATATCTGCCAGTCGTCTGCGACCAGTCGGCGACGGCTCGGCGAGCGTCTTTCAGCAGTTCACACTACACGACTGAGCGAGCGACGAGTGATCGCCGATTAGCCTCCGACCACAGTTTTTGTCGGCGATCAGTCGGCGACTGAAAGACCAGCCTAAAATCGTGTAGTGTGAACCGGGCTTTAGATGGTGGGAGTCCACTGTCCATTGTGGTAGCCACAGCAGGGTTAAGCTGGGCGTACACTGTACGATATTTTAAATCGTGTACTCAGCTCCAGCTCAAACTGTACGACTAAATCGCAGGGTTTAAAAGTTCACAGCTCACGATTCATATACTCACACTATACGACCCGACGCTCTCATGCGATCTCACGAGGAGCGATTTGAATTTCAAACATGTTTGATATTCTTGCGACGCTGCGATTTCTGATCGGGAGTTGGTCGTGAGGTGTGAATCGCTCCTCGTTTACCTGTGTAAACTATACGATGCACGACACGCGATTGAGCCGAAACTCGGCCCGATCGCAAAAATAGTCGCACGAGTGAAAAATCGGCTGAAAATGGGCCAAAAATCGCACAGTGTACGCCCAGCTTTAGTGTACCTGCCCACCAGGAGCTCGTAGACCAGAATGCCCAGCGACCAGAAGTCGGCAGTGAAGTCATGGCCTTGGTTCTTTATGATCTCAGGAGCCATGTACTCGGGAGTTCCACAGAACGAATATGTCTTCTGTCCTCTCTTCAGCTCTTTAGCAAAACCAAAATCTACCTGGAGGTGGCGGAAGAGAGCAAGAGATACAGAGGCAGAGAGAGAGAGAGAGAGAGAGAGAGAGAAACAGACACAGAGATCAGACTTTATATCCTCAGAGCAGTCAAACTGTAGGGACAGCAAAGCTAAAGAGCCATGTACAGGTGTGAGTAGTGTGTATGAGTGTGAGGGGTGTGTATGAGTGTGCGGTGTGAGTGTGACGGGTGTATTTGAGTGAGGTGAATATGAGTGAGGGGGTATACTAGTGAGACAGGGTATGTGTGAGTGTAAACGGGGTATTTACGAGCGTGAGGGAGTATGTATTAGTGTGAGGGGGTATGTACGAGTGTGAGGGAGTATTTACCAGTGTGAGGGCGTATGTACGAGTGTGGGGGGTATGTACGAGTGTGAGGGAGTATTCAGGGGTGATAGTGGGAAAAATTCCTGAGCCTGAACTTTTTCTGAGCGGGGGGGGGAGGGGGCGTTTGGAGTGTTAGTGTACCATATTTAGAATATTTAATAATTAATCTTTAGATAAATTAATAATAATAAATAAGTCAGGTAATCATTATAGTGAAATAAAAAACTAATTTCTATTAATATTATGAGTGTCACGTTGAGGACCCCGGCCCCTCCCCTTTGGGCGTGTGTATACGTAGTCCACGTGCTTTGTCTGCGTCAGTGGAATTCTGTGGTGATGGCTATGTCGTGTGAATAATGTGTCTCACCTGTGAATCGTCTCGTAATCACGTGGGGCTAATGTGGTTTGTCTATTTAATGTGCGCTCACGCAGTGTCCTGTGCTCGTCGTTGTCTAAGTCTACACGTTGTGTGTATGTGCTTCAGTGTTCTCGTGCGCTATTGCGCAAGATTTGTTATTATTAAACGTAACGTTGGCTACGAAAGCGAGGATTCCGTGTCTTGTCCTTGGCTGCGCCCGAACGTCACACTGAGAAAATGCTGTAACCTAAAGATTTAGATTAGACACAATATGTTATGTAATTATTTATTCATTACTGTTAGTAAATTATAGGATACCAGACAACTCAAAGAAATTATGCAAATAAAGTTTAAAAGAATTACAAGTATAATGATTATAGTTAGTTTTTATATATAAAATTTAATAAATATTTTGTGTTTGTTTATTAGGACATACATTTTGTGCTTTTGTTCATGTATTACACCTTACGCCGTAAGGCGGCCAGGATGAACCAGATCGTCTGACCACCTGTACCCACTCAAAAAAAAAACACTCTTATATTTGATAAAATTTTAACCTAATCAGAATAAAGATAAAATACTGAATTTATCTTGTATCTACCTCTGCAGCTCTTCCGATGTCTGAAATACAGGCGGTCCCCGGGTTACGACGTTGATCCGTCGTAAATCGATTTTCGGTGTAAATCGGAACATACGTACATACTGTACATAAATAACATACTATACGCAGTTATCCTATCCTAAAGCTAGCCTTTTGGCAAATACCTTTATCCATAGCTGCGTTTAACTAATCCTGACGCCGCACACACCAAACACCAAGTTCCGTTTACGACGCAGAACCACTTGGGTCCAAACGAGGCTTTACAGTATACAGTAAATGGGAGATGTGTATATACGGTCTCTGGTCAGGTAAAAATGTTCTTTCCCCGTTTTTGCAGGTTTTTTATTCTCCACTGCCACCTATTGCCACCTATCGTTTCGGAGAACACTGCAGCGACGTTCGCGAAAGTATAAACGCCTACACCGTTCGCGCAGGGTCGCGCGAGGTGGGCGAAGTCGCGCTACGGTCGCTCGCGAAAATATACTTGACACGTCGCGAGCGGCGCGAGGGTCCGCATGGCGAAAATGACATAAGCCTAGTTTATACTCGGCTCCGCCCGTGCGCGAGTGCCTCGCGCGTCGTGCACCTCTCGAATTTTGTAACTTCGCGCGCGCGCCGCGCTTCAGCGCGATGAACAAAGTCATGTTTGCCGGGTTCATACACCTATACAAGGTGGAATTAAAGCACTTGTACGTCACTTTAAAGGTCCATTTCAATATTTCCCAGCACGTTAAACTTAATTAAGTTAAATATTTATACATATACTCGAAATGAATCAAAATAATTCGCTTTTTTATCACATTAGTTTATGGTTGTTTATTTTCAAAACGCCCAATCTTAACGTCTTCACGTTCTCTCATGTTTCGCTCTGGAATTACAAGAGGCTCGTATTTATTAACGTATCGTTTCGGACAACACTGCAAAGCCGTAATTACGTTTGATGCCTGATGTGTATATATACGGTCTCTGGTCAGGTAAAAATGTTCTTTCCCCGGTTTTGCAGAGGTTTTTTATTCTCCACTGCCACCTATCGCCACCTATCGTTTCGGAGAACACTGCAGCGTGGCTCGCGACGTTCGCGAAAGTATAAACGCCTACACCGCTCGCGCAGGGTCGCGCGAGGTGGGCGGAGTCGCGCGCTACGGTCGCTCGCGAAAGTATACTTGACACGTCGCGAGGGTCCGCATGGCGAAAATGACATAAGCCTAGTTTATACTCGACGCGGCGCGAGGGTCCGCGCGGCGAAAATGACGTAATCGCTGTGGCTCCGCCCGTGCACCTCTCGAATCGCGCGCGCGCCGCGCTTCAGCGCGATGGACAAAGTCATGTTTGCCGGGTTCATACACCTATACAAGGTGGAATTAAAGCACTTGTACGTCACTTTAAAGGTCCATTTCAATATTTCCCAGCACGTTAAACTTAATTAAGTTAAATATTTATACATATACTCGAAATGAATTGAAATAATTCGCATTTTTTTATCACATTAGTTTATGGTTGTTTATTTTCAAAACGCCCAATCTTAACGTCTTCACGTTCTCTCATGTTTCGCCCTGGAATTACAAGAGGCTCGTATTTGTTAACGTATCGTTTCGGACAACACTGCAAAGCCATATTTATGTTTGATGCCTGGTGTATAGTAACCACGAAAAATCGTAACTTGGGAATATGATCATAAGGATCATATTTCGGCCTCAAAACAGAGGCCGTGTGGTTTATCATTATGATTTGACGTATTTCCCCCCCCCCCTCAAATTTTTTTTTTTCTCGCGGACATGTTGGTACGCCTGAATTCTGGCGTGGCGCCTGAAAACTATCAGGCCTGTTTATTTACCAGTGTGAGGGGGTATGCACTAGTGGGAGGGCGTATGTATGAGTGTGGGGGGGTATGTACGAGTGTAGGGGGGTATGTACAAGTGTGGGGGGTATGTACGAGTGTGGGGGGGTATGTACGAGTGTGGGGGGTATATACGAGTGTGGGGGGTATATACGAGTGTGGGGGGGTATGTATGAGTGTGGGCGGTATGTACGAGTGTGGGGGGGTATGTACAAGTTTGACGTATCCTTTAGCGTCCAGCATGAGGTTCTCTGGCTTCAGGTCCCGGTACATGATACTTTTCTTATGCAGATACGCATACGCCTCCACCACACATGCTACTACAAACACAGCTGTGTGCTCCTCAAAGCGACCTCTGTCACACACACACACACACACACACACACACACACACACATAATAAAGAAGCATTACTTTACAATTAATTAATTTAGAAGCATTCCTGCTGGTGTGCTCTGCTACACCTGTGAGAGACTTTGACAACATCTATAGCACAAGCACTTCGCATCCATTGGACTGAAGTCATGTGATCATGTCCTATGTGAGCATGATCTAGCTGGTCTTCAACAACTAATGTCCATGTAAACCAACAGCGTACAGTATGAACACTACATCCAGTAAAATATAAATACAACTGTTTAATGTAGCGTATTTGCTCTCATTTTAAAACTGCCCTCAAATATTAAAAATTATACTCAAATATTAAAAACTGCACTGAAATAGATTGTCAAAGCTTACGCTTCCTTCAGTTTGGTCCAGATTTCGCCCCCAGCACAGAATTCCATAACCATATAGATGTAGCGCGTGTCTTTGAAGGCAGCATAGAGCCTAAAGGAGGGTATAGGGCACAGGTGAAGGTCAGAGGGGAAAGGTGAAAGGTCAGGGGGCCGGCCAGGCAGGTAACAAGCTCACCTGACGATAAAATCACTCTGGATCTCTTGCAGGATCCTCTTCTCAAACAGGACGTGTGCACTCTGCCTCTTCTCCACAATGAGTTTTTTGCTCACCTTCTTCATAGCGTAGTATTTCCCATGATGCAGTGTAGTCACCTAGGAAGCAAACGAGGCCACAGGTCACTCCGTGGACAGGGACAGACATGTGAGCTGCACTGTCAGGTGGGCGTAGGACCATCACGCTGTACCAGTTCCACACGCCCGAACCCCCCGAGTCCCAGGGTTACAGGGTCGCTCTGGTAACGGCCCTCTTGGTACAGAACAGGGATCAGATCCTTGAGCTTTAGCGTGGAGTCGGGCCTGAAAGGGGAGCCAAGGCAGAATGGATTGAATCAACCAATCAAATACAGCAATGGGGCAAACCGTCCAATCAAATACAGCAATGGGGCAAACCATCCAATCAAATACAGCAATGGGGCAAACCATACAATCAAATACAGCAATGGGGCAAACCAACCAATTAAATACAGCAATGTGGCAAACCAACCAATCAAATACAGCAAATCAGTAACTAACCAATCAAATGCAGCATAACAACAAGCAAACATACTTCTGAATACCATTTTTGTTACAAAAGAATTCCTCCTTCTCTAAATCTTGCAAGATCTAAAATGATTACCATTGATCTAAAATGATTACCATTGACTCAGCATTGCCTCACGCAGCCATCTGAATAAGCAAAATATATAAAAATGGTCTTGTAATTCAACAGTACAAATCTGGTTACATAGAAGAATGATCTTACCTCTCTTTTTCAGACGTGCTGACGCTCTCCAGATCTGAACTGAGAATGCAAAATATAAAGTCCAGAATGAAGAGTTGTCCTCTAGTGGCTGTAGAATACTGGCTCCCTACAACTTTCACCCTGATCAATACTGATGAAATATATCAGGACTTGTGTGTGTGTGTGTGTGTGTGTGTGTGTGTGTGTGTGTGTGTGTGTGTGTGTGTGTGTTGAAATGCCATCATACTCATCATGTATCTCCAAGCTTTCTATAGGGATGGTCTCCTCAAACACCCTGCACAGAAAACCATACATTTCACTGAAGCAGGAGTCCGTAACGATCCTTCAGGCACCGTTCAGGAAGACTGGGCTAATAGCTTGGTTAGCCAGCAGGGGGCGCCAGCAGGAGGTGTGGGCGTGGGTGGATGTGCTTCACTGTGGATTTGAAAAAGACTGAGTGCAACTCACTCCTTGTCAATAGAGAAGCAGGTAACCGGGCCCACAGCAGTGCAGGTGGCCGTCCTCAAGATCTCACTGCAAACACAGCAGATTAGCATCAGATCTCACTGCAAACACAGCAGATTAGCATCAGATCTCACTGCAAACACAGCAGATTAGCATCAGATCTCACTGCAAACACAGCAGATACACACAGGATCTCATGGATCCATCTCAACTACTAAGATGGATGGGCGTGGTGAAGTGAATGTGAACGCGAAGGCCACGAGGTCTGTGTGGGCCCCGTCGTGATGGTCATACCGCATGAGGGCCAACTCCCCAAAGTGCTGCCCCTCCACCATCTTACGGATCACCTTCTGTTGACCATTGACCTTTTTGGTAACTAAGACCTGAGGAGAAAAAAATAATAAATTGAAAATGTTAAAATGTGTCCCCCACTCACCTCTCCTTTGAGGATGAGGTATAATGTGTCCCCCACTCACCTCTCCTTTGAGGATGAGGTATAATGTGTCCCCCACTCACCTCTCCTTTGAGGATGAGGTATAATGTGTCCCCCACTCACCTCTCCTTTGAGGATGAGGTATAATGTGAACCCACTCACATCTCCTTTGAGGATGAGGTATAATGTGTCCCCCACTCATCTCTCCTTTAAGGATGAGGTATAATGTGTCCCCCACTCACATCTCCTTTAAGGATGAGGTATAATGTGTCTCCCACTCACCTCTCCTTTGAGGATGAGGTATAATGTGACCCCCACTCACCTCTCCTTTAAGGATGAGGTATAATGTGACCCCCACTCACATCTCCTTTAAGGATGAGGTATAATGTGACCCCCACTCACATCTCCTTTGAGGATGAGGTATAATGTGTCCCCCACTCACATCTCCTTTAAGGATAAGGTATAATGTGTCCCCCACTCACCTCTCCTTTGAGGATGAGGTATAATGTGTCCCCCACTCACCTCTCCTTTAAGGATGAGGTATAATGTGACCCCCACTCACATCTCCTTTGAGGATGAGGTATAATGTGTCCCCCACTCATCTCTCCTTTAAGGATGAGGTATAATGTGTCCCCCACTCACATCTCCTTTAAGGATGAGGTATAATGTGTCCCCCACTCACCTCTCCTTTGATGATGAGGTATAATGTGACCCCCACTCACCTCTCCTTTAAGGATGAGGTATAATGTGTCCCCCACTCACCTCTCCTTTGAGGATGAGGTATAATGTGACCCCCACTCACATCTCCTTTGAGGATGAGGTATAATGTGTCCCCCACTCATCTCTCCTTTAAGGATGAGGTATAATGTGTCCCCCACTCACATCTCCTTTAAGGATGAGGTATAATGTGTCCCCCACTCACCTCTCCTTTGAGGATGAGGTATAATGTGACCCCCACTCACCTCTCCTTTAAGGATGAGGTATAATGTGACCCCCACTCACATCTCCTTTGAGGATGAGGTATAATGTGACCCCCACTCACATCTCCTTTAAGGATGAGGTATAATGTGACCCCCACTCACATCTCCTTTGAGGATGAGGTATAATGTGTCCCCCACTCACATCTCCTTTAAGGATAAGGTATAATGTGTCCCCCACTCACCTCTCCTTTGAGGATGAGGTATAATGTGACCCCCACTCACATCTCCTTTGAGGATGAGGTATAATGTGTCCCCCACTCACCTCTCCTTTGAGGATGAGGTATAATGTGTCCCCCATTCACCTCTCCTTTGAGGATGAGGTATGTGTCCCCCACTCATCTCTCCTTTAAGGATGAGGTATAATGTGACCCCCACTCACCTCTCCTTTGAGGATGAGGTATAATGTGACCCCCACTCACCTCTCCTTTGAGGATGATGTAAAATGTGTCCCCCTCAGCACCTTCTCGGACGATAACCTCATTGTCTTGAAATTTCACCTAGAAGTGGATAGAGTAAATGTGCCATATCTTTCTTGTAACCTTCACTTACAACCCATTTTTCATAAAGGTCAAATTTGTCCTCAGTTTTAACTCGCAGACTAAATATATGCCTCATCTGGTTTTACCTTACTGTACTCTCACTGCAGTACCACTTTACTCTCACTATCACTTCAGTACCACTGCAGTACTACTGTAATCTCACTGCACTCTCAATGCAGTACCACTGTAATCTCACTGCACTCTCAATGCAGTACCACAGTACTATCACTGTACTCTCACTGCAGTACCACTATACTCACAATGCAGTACCACAGTACTATCATTGTACTCTCACTGCAGTACCACTATACTCTCACTGCAGTACCACTGTACTATCACTGCAGTACCACTGTACTATCACTTCAGTACCACTGCAGTACCACTGTACTCTCACTGCACTCTCAATGCAGTACCACAGTACTCTCACTGCACTCTCAATGCAGTACCACAGTACTATCACTGTACTCTCACTGCAGTACCACTGTACTCTCACTGTACTCTCACTGCAGTACCACTGTACTATCACTGCAGTACCACTGTACTATCACTTCAGTACCACTGCAGTACCACTGTACTATCACTGCAGTACTACTGTACTATCACTTCAGTACCACTGTACTCTCGCTGCACTCTCAATGCAGTACCACAGTACTATCACTGTACTCTCACTGCAGTACCACTGTACTATCACTTCAGTACCACTGCAGTACCACTGTACTCTCACTGCACTCTCAATGCAGTACCACAGTACTATCACTGTACTCTCACTGCAGTACCACTGTACTATCACTGCAGTACCACTGTACTCTCACTGCACTCTCAATGCAGTACCACAGTACTATCATTGTACTCTCACTGCAGTACCACTATACTCTCACTGCAGTACCACTGTACTATCACTGCAGTACCACTGTACTATCACTTCAGTACCACTGCAGTACCACTGTACTCTCACTGCACTCTCAATGCAGTACCACAGTACTATCACTGTACTCTCACTGCAGTACCAATGTACTCTCACTGTACTCTCACTGCAGTACCACTGTACTATCACTTCAGTACCACTGCAGTACCACTGTACTCTCGCTGCACTCTCAATGCAGTACCACAGTACTATCACTGTACTCTCACTGCAGTACCACTGTACTATCACTGCAGTACCACTGTACTTTCACTGCACTCTCAATGCAGTACCACAGTACTATCACTGTACTCTCACTGCAGTACCACAGTACTATCACTGTACTCTCACTGCAGTACCACTGTACTGTCATTGCACTATCACGGCTGTACCACTGTACTCTCACTGCAGTACCACTGTACTATCACTCTACTCTCACTGCAGTAGCCTGCTGTTTACTCAGTGTCGCACTGGAAAATGTCCACCAGCGAGTCTCCCTTCAGGACTGTGACAGACGCCCTGCTCATTAGCATAAACAGGCCTTAACAATGTTGATGGTAAACACGGCTGTGTGTGCGAAGGCTGCAGACCTCTTCCATGGAGTCGATGATGTTGGAGAGCTGTTCGTCCCTCAGGCCTTTGAGTGTCCGAGCACTGAGGGAGGAAAGAGGTTCAGCCCACGTTACTTCCACTTTCATTATTCATGTCCTCTTACTGCCAGACACTCCGGCTCCTGCAGACATCCCGCACTACCATGGGAGGTCCACCCATCATCCGCTTACAGAACCTCACGTGTATTTATTAGAATTAAGTGTCAATTAAAAATGGCCAAACTGGCATTGATATTCGATTGTGACGCTGAGATCGAGCAAACACAGGAGGAGAAGGTTCTTCTCACGTCTTCAAGAAGCCCATCAGCTGCTGACGTTTCCTCTTGGACTTGCTGGTCATGATGCTCCTGTAGGTCTGACGCTCCATACACCACAACCTGATGGCTGTGACCGCTGACCACAACACAGACGGACACGTAACGCGGCAGGCGACAGGCAGAGTGACAGACGACCAGACAGACATTTGTAAAATATTTTAAACAGAAAGAACTGACCATTTGAAATGGCTAAAATATATAACTACTTGTGCGACCTGTGTGTGTGTGTGTGTGTGTGTGTGTGTGTGTGTGTGTGTGTGTGTGTGTGTGTGTGTGTATTTGGGCTGTAGCTGTTTTTTCCTCCATACTGTAAATCGAGGCTACAGGCTGGAGCAGGCACAGCAGAGGTCAAAAGGTCAGCATCTCAGTGCCTTGCTTAGAACTGACCTTTGACTGTGGCCGTGCGCTTGCAGTTGTACAGGATCGCTAGCTCCCCAAACACATCTCCTGAGGTCAAAGTTCGCAGATGCCGCCCGGCTTGAGTAACCTGGAGTTCACCCGCTGGACATAAAGGGTGTGTTGAGCATACAGTACACACCCACTCCACACACACACCACAAACACACACTCACACCTGAAACTGAAAATACACACACACACACACACACCTGCCACAATGTACAAGCTGTCTCCCTCTGTGCCCTCCTTGATGATTTCATCACCGGGGCAACGGTCCTGCAAAGTGAGCATCTCCACCATCATACCGATCTGCTCGTCGTCCAGACGACTGAGGAAGTCGTTTCTTCCCATCGCCTTGATGATCTGAGCTCTCTCGCTGCATCACACAAACACCCTGTTGCACACTCTCCTAACATCAAGCCATGATCAACGGATCACCGCATCAATCGATTTAGCGGGCGCTAACCTGGCGGTCTTTTTGACCCTGGTGGCTGGGATGTCGGGCTCTTCTGGGATTGGCTCTGTAGCCATGACTGCTGCCCTGCTCTGACGCACCTCGTGTATGCTGTCATTGTCGTCCCTAGGAGATGAACCATCTGATCAAACACACACACACACACACACACACACACACGCACACGCACAGCTTTATTTTCATTTACATTTATTTGATAATTTTGCCAGAGTGACGAGACGTGTCCCAGAGGGACAGACTCCCTGGATACACCAACTTTGAGTCTACCCATAAGCCCTTGCACTTAAGCCATGATCATATATATCTCAAGAAGAATTTACGCTAAAATGACAATAATCAAACCAGTCACACCAGAGGACTCTCTGCCTCTTCCTCTGCTGACCATTCTCTGACTCCACAGACACACACACACACACACACACACACTGGGACGGATCCACTCATACCCACCCAGGTCAC
The DNA here is from genome assembly GCF_052324685.1 of Brachyhypopomus gauderio. Taxonomy (NCBI): domain Eukaryota; kingdom Metazoa; phylum Chordata; class Actinopteri; order Gymnotiformes; family Hypopomidae; genus Brachyhypopomus; species Brachyhypopomus gauderio. The sequence goes on from NC_135219.1 coordinate 3,377,902, forward strand.
CCAAACGTGTCTGCAGATCTTCCAAGAGTCTCTCTTTCTCCATGAGTCTCTTCTCTGGAAACAGTGAGACAGAGTGATGATTATCAGTGTTTCTCACTCACACGCCTTAGCCATAAAAGCACAGATCACAGTCCAGTGGGAAACGCAGCTCATCAAACATTGATCACATCGTGTTTCACCATGTCACGCCTCAAGCCAGCGCTTCCGCGTAGTTTCAAGACACGTAAAATCACCGCACTGCACATGAAAAAATCTGCGAAGTTTCACATGATCCCTAGTGTGCTTGTTCGGGTAAGAGCACTTGTGCACTTGTTCCCTTGTGCACTTGTTCCCTTGTGCACTTGTTCCCTTGCACACACGGCGTGGCAGTTCGAGACGCATACTCTCACCCAGGTCGCGATTGCAGTTCTGAAGCTCTTGGTTGATCTGACACTCTTTCTCCAGCCTCTGCCGGAGCTCCTTCAGTTTAGCCTCCATGACTGGACCTGTGTACACACACACACACACACACACACACACACACACACACACACACACACAAACACACACACAAACACACACACAGTCAGACTCAGCGACATTCACAGAGGTGAATTATCTTTTAGCAGTTTGAAAATGGAGTAGGACACATTTTGAAATAACTCGGTATATTTACACCATACACATCGACACAAACGTGATACAACAAAACACATTTAAAAAAGCATAAAAACCTGAAGCCCACCAGCTAGACCTACACAGTACTGAGCTATGAGGTTTATCTGAGGACAACCAGCATCCTTGAACAGCAGGACACGGGAAGCAGAGCATCAATTATGCATACTCCAAAACAGCAGGGGGCGCTGTCAGTATCAATCTCACTCCCACACATTCAGAAGCAAGCGAGGGGCTAAATTATGAGCAGACGTTATGTGGAGCCAGTATTCAGCAGGACGGTGCTAATTCTCTGGACGTCTGAAGCTTTGAACGTCCGGGGCTTGGAGTTTAACAGCAGCACACACTCTGGAGGTCCAGAACCATAAGAACATCACCACCTGATCTGTGAGCGGGAACAACTGGACCGGCGGGACTGCAGAACGGCCACTGAGCCCTCGCAGTAGAGGAATCGACGTTGGGCCATCACTCCACCCGCTTCACACCACCAGACGGTTCCAGCAACCTTCTCAACCTGGTGTGCTCTGAGAGAGAACTCACAGGAGCACAGGTCTGGTGTTTCCTCTCAACCCAATAAAGCTCAAACATCTACCCCTCGCTCCCACTAAAACACACAACTCGTCCACATCAGCATTCTCATTCCACCAGTGTCTGGTTTCAGTTGAAACCACCACCTTTGAAGATGAAGGTTTCAACTGTCCCAAAAACAATAAAACATCAGTGTCTTCAGTTAAGTTCCGAGAGGAAAAGTAAAGCTAATAAACACGCACACGCACACATGCACACACACACACACACACACACACACACACACACGGGTGATCTTGTTTGTCTTCTCCATCTCCTGGACATTAACAGACATTCGATTAGACAATAATTGCAATCATGGAGGCCTTCACCCAGTCCCACTGTCTCCTGGGCCCAGAAGGCCGTGGGAGTGGAAGACTCTCATCAGGGCACTAAGTGTCATTCCAGTAATGATCCAAACGGCCGAACGGAAATGCAAGAAAACGTGTCAGCGTCCTCAATCGGCGTCTTGGACACGAGCCATCTGGGAAGTTGGAAAGCAAACCTCTGAGAAGCTGAGAGGCTGACCAGCGCTGTGTTGTGATGATGGAGGCCTCCCGCGAGACGTCTCTGACTGCAGTCTGGCACCAGCGAGAGAACCAGCTTGTGTGTGTGTGTGTGTGTGTGTGTGTGTGTGTACCATTATATGTGGGAACTAATCTGGCAGACTAACAAACATTAGGTAAATTCACAGCGCACTGTAAATGTTTTACTTTAATAAAATCTGACGCATTGTGTATGCAGCAGACGGTGTGTGAGGTGGCTGTAGGGGTTAATCTAACACCAGTAAGGTTACTCAGCTTGCATACAAACTGTGTGTTTAATGCATCTCAGAGTGCCGTGTGCACTGGTTTACTGGAACAATTTCAGTCTCATTAACATACAGTCAACAAACCAATCTAGAGGGTTTTAGGAAGCGTTCTAGCCCGTATATCAGCAAAGTAACTATATAGCCTGATATAAAATAATCATAAATGTCAATAAATACCTCAGGCAAATTATTAGGGCAACTGAAACTCCCAGAAGGCCCCCAGTCACAGCGAACGCTCACCAGCTTTCCTGACCACGACTAACCTTTTATTTATGGATGTCCAACTGTGGCCAACTGTGGCGAACTCTGAGATAGTGATCAGTTTTAAAGCCTAAGTTAACCTTTAAAGAATGAATAACATATTATTGCCCCTGGTTTCAAGTTTTATGACTTATGATTTGGTCACAGCCTTTTGAAAACCACATAAAAGTATGTTAGCAACATGACATATTCTCACACACACACACACACTCATACACGCTTTTTTTTATAGAGGTCAAAGTTACCTCTCAATCAGAACCATTTTAACTTTTGCATTACACTGATGTATAATTTCTATAATATTTGAAACCATTATCAGTGAAACAATTATGCAGTCTCCATTAGGAATGTTAATTAACAAAAAATGAAATATTGAAATCAGTAATTTCATTTCATTCATTAATTTCTCCTTGGCATAAGATCAGATGTCAGACCCTCCCCTGCTCTGCGAGGCCTGGTCACAGGTAGAGACGGCCGGGAGAAGGAGAGCGTCTTGGGGACTCACCTGAGCTAGGTGTGGAGGTGGAGGTGGAGGTGAGGGTGGAGGTGGACATGGAGGTGGTGCCCTACGTCGAGCTCATGTGTAGGGGAGATCTTCGCTTCTGGAGTCAAATGACCCGAGCTCCGTGAGATCCGCTGTACGTGTCACGCAACACACACACACACACACACACACGTGTGCGCGTGCTAGCAGAACGTTGGTCCCACCCTGCTGGGTTCAGTCCTCTTCGCTCTTTCCTGCTCCACAGTAAGTTCTCTCAGCTTATCAGCACGACCTCTCCGGCAGCCAATGGAGATCCAGCATCTCCAATATTGATCATTAACCTGGCCCTCCTGCAGCCCCCGACAGGTGGAGAGAGAGAGAGAGAGAGAGAGAGAGAGAGAGAGAGGGGGGGGGGAGAGAGAGGAGAGAAACGGAGAGAGGGAGCAGATGGAAAGAGGACGACTGGTTTCATCGCCTCACTTGCGTGGCTGTTCATGATCTGGATGTTGCTTTGATGACTCTGTATGTGAAGCAGTCGTGGTTGACGAGCCCGTACAGTAACATAAACAGAGAGCGTGATCCTTGGGCATGTGTTCTAAACACCTTCTGAATACCATTACGTACCCTTGCAATGGAAAATAGCCTTACATTTAATAATTCAATGTATTACATAATGTAACCGCATTTTAATGGTTAACAACAAAATCTGCCTGTCTCCAGACCCTGGAGAACATACCGTGTGCAGACATTTCTGTAATGCAGACATTACATGATTATAGAACTAATATTCTCCCATTCTCACACACAGCACAGAGCACACCTGTAGAAACACTCACTGGCCACGATACCAGTTAGACGCGTGCGGTTCAGTTATATCCAGTCAGACTTCATCACCTCCGCCACGTACACTGTTGTTCAGGATTTGGACAGGCGTACTCGGTTCTGAATGAGAGTATCTCCTGTAAAGATGTTGGGTCGTCATTTACGGCTCACCCGATCAGTCAGGAGGGGTTGAACGAAGGCCAAAGGGCTCGAAGAGGTTGCTGGGCACACAGACCGTGACGGGTCACGAGGTCACTGGGTCACGGCTTTGAACTGTAACTGGATCAGGATGTGACAGCAAAGGACAGCAGCATGTTTCCTTTTTATTTATGTTTTATCAAGGCAAAAAAGACACGAAGACGGAACAGATGAGAGACGGGAGATGGGAGAGAGAGAGAGAGAAGAGAGACGGAATATGGGAGAGAGAAGAGAGACGGAATATGGGAGAGAGAAGTGAGAGAGGGGATATGGGACAAAGAGAAGAGAGAAATGGGATATGGGAGAGAGAGAGAGGAGAGGGAGACAGGAGGGATATGGGAGAGAGAGAGAGGGAGACAGGAGGGATATGGGAGAGAGAGAGAGGGAGACAGGAGGGATATGGGAGAGAGAGGAGAGGGAGACAGGAGGGATATGGGAGAGAGAGAGAGGGAGACAGGAGGGATATGGGAGAGAGAGGAGAGGGAGACAGGAGGGATATGGGAGAGAGAGAGAGGGAGACAGGAGGGATATGGGAGAGAGAGGAGAGGGAGACAGGAGGGATATGGGAGAGAGAGGAGAGGGAGACAGGAGGGATATGGGAGAGAGAGAGAGGGAGACAGGAGGGATATGGGAGAGAGAGAGAGGGAGACAGGAGGGATATGGGAGAGAGAGAGAGGGAGACAGGAGGGATATGGGAGAGAGAGGAGAGGGAGACAGGAGGGATATGGGAGAGAGAGGAGAGGGAGACAGGAGGGATATGGGAGAGAGAGGAGAGGGAGACAGGAGGGATATGGGAGAGAGAGGAGAGGGAGACAGGAGGGATATGGGAGAGAGAGAGAGGGAGACAGGAGGGATATGGGAGAGAGAGAGAGGGAGACAGGAGGGATATGGGAGAGAGAGAGAGGGAGACAGGAGGGATATGGGAGAGAGAGGAGAGGGAGACAGGAGGGATATGGGAGAGAGAGAGAGGGAGACAGGAGGGATATGGGAGAGAGAGGAGAGGGAGACAGGAGGGATATGGGAGAGAGAGGAGAGGGAGACAGGAGGGATATGGGAGAGAGAGGAGAGGGAGACAGGAGGGAAATGGGAGAGAGAGGAGAGGGAGACTGGAGGAAGATAGGAGATTTTCCTCTGTTCACTGAAGGCTGCGTTTGGCAAAGCTAATATGGATGTCCAAGCATGGCCCTGATTACCAACACAAACCTGGGGAGGGAATATTCACCCCAGGATATTCACCCCCTCCTCAAAGTTAACTTGGCATGAGATTTACGGGTGTGTACTGCACACGTGTGTGTGTGTGTGTTATTCTAATGAACAGAAGCCTCTCCCTCAGGAAGAGGAAGAAGGAGGTACACATCACCCTATTTTCAGCATTTTATTGATGGTTTATGATTAGTCTTCAGTGCACAAGAGGGTGGAGACCACAGTAAACGCAGAACACATGTAGTGCAGACCGGAAAGGCCTCAGGCGGACAGCAGATCAGACATTATCAGACAGTCACACCTTAAGAGTGGTAGATTGAGTTACTCAGACCAAAGTCAGCAGTTACTATGGACCGCCCATCAAAACACAAGGTAAAACAGAAATACATATACATTCTACATTATTGATACATTATTGATACATTTGTTTAGCCACTAAACTTTAAGGAAAGTGGTACATTTTCACATATTCAAATAATACTCAATTCATTTAAAAAAATTAGAAACAGTACATTTAAAGAAAGTTAGTCTTTCATTTTGTCTGTAGTGGGTTGGCCTGAAGGTCACTGCATCAAGCAGTTCTGAAGGCCGCCCAGTAGAAATGGCTTTTCCTGGGATTATAGAGCTGGGATTATAATCCATTTGTGAACTCCTGCCTTGTGGAATTCTGCTGTGTTAAATTATTCAAATTTCTTGAATAATTCTGCTATACAAATATATTTGATTTGCTGTGCCTAGGGACTGATCTCAGATCAGTATTATCCCTGCACCTCTTTATCCCTGCACCTCTCACAAACGCTAAGGCTGATGTAGCACCGTTTTTGCTCACTTCTCACACAAAACGTGGCGTTTCACAACAACGTCGGTCACGTGCGTACGACAGGGACGAAAACAGCATCAGGAAGGCCACCTCACGCAGAGCATTAAGACATGAAGGCACTGGACAGGAGGACACGGGGCAGGAGGACACTGGGGCAGGAGGACACTAGGCAGGTTGGGCTTTTCCAAACGTTCATCTCAACATTAAGAACGCGTCCGTGATCCAGCTGCATCAGACACATCAGCATCCTGTGTGACTATTTGTTCTTAATGTCCACACATACATACATCTCACATTCACCATTCTGGATAATGTCCACACATACATACATCTCACATTCACCATTCTGGATAATGTCCACACATACATACATCTCACATTCACCATTCTGGATAATGTCCACACATACATACATCTCACATTCACCATTCTGGATAATGTCCATACATACATCTCACATTCACCATTCTGGATAATGTCCACACATACATACATACATCTCACATTCACCATTCTGGATAATGTCCACACATACATACATACATCTTACATTCACCATTCTGGATAATGTCCACACATACATACATACATCTCACATTCACCATTCTGGATAATGTCCACACATACATACATACATCTCACATTCACCATTCTGGATAATGTCCACACATACATACATACATCTCACATTCAACATTCTGGATAATGTCCACACATACATACATCTCACATTCACCATTCTGGATAATGTCCACACATACATACATCTCACATTCACCATTCTGGATAATGTCCACACATACATACATCTCACATTCACCATTCTGGATAATGTCCACACATACATACATCTCACATTCAACATTCTGGATAATGTCCACACATACATACATCTCACATTCAACATTCTGGATAATGTCCACACATACATACATCTCACATTCAACATTCTGGATAATGTCCACACATACATACATCTCACATTCAACATTCTGGATAATGTCCACACATACATACATCTCACATTCAACATTCTGGATAATGTCCACACATACATACATCTCACATTCAACATTCTGGATAATGTCCACACATACATACATCTCACATTCAACATTCTGGATAATGTCCACACATACATACATCTCACATTCAACATTCTGGATAGTAGTAAAATCAAAATAGGTGCTAGTGTTTCAAACTGCTAATTCGAATAATCTCAACAGAACATCAGAAATTTCCCAACTGTCATTCTAAACATGCACTTAAGTGCTTTTCTACTCTGTGTATTCTCTGGAAAAAGTTGGACCCTATGAAGTATTCACTTATTGACTTCATCTATCCCAATTTCTAGATCGTCACAATTTCTTGAATAGTAATTACCTTAATATTCAAAAGTAAGGAACACGGTCACTGACCTAAAACAAAATTACTACAGACCAATTAATACAACTCTGATTCTCAAGTACAAATTGAGAAATTCCAAGTGTTGCCTTCATATAAACACGCACGACTGTCACACTGATGACAACTCCCTCTCTCCTCCCATCAGAACGCACAAAAGACTTTCCACCTCATCCATCGATTAAAACACTGTGCAAAAACAAATTCAGAACAGAAACACACACACCTGGTCAAGTTTTTCCAGCTAATGAGGTGGGTGCAGACAGGTCACAGAGGACTCTTATTATGTAAGTGCTGCACAAATGTATGTTCACCATTGACTTCAAACATCCAAAAACAACTTCAAATATTTCTCACATGGACATAAAAAGGGACAATTAACACTGGCCAATTCATATGATACCTTTTTTAAAATCAACACATTAACTGATATCCTTAGTTAAATTAATATCCTTCTAAGCATACTACCAGCTTATGTACTTCGAATAAATATTAATGCCATTTTTTCAAATCATTAGTTGTTCACAGGGAAATTTCGCCTAAAAGTTAAAGTCACGTTTGTCTGAGTTGATGACAAATTAAGCAGAGACACCAACTCAAATCTGTGAGTCTGAAGTGCCCTCTAGATATCTACGCATATTATAAAAAATAAAAGTATTTTAGGTGAAATCTCTCTTGATTGTAATTGAGGTTGTTCCCCCTATTTCTAGTTAACCTGAACCTATTGCACTGAGCTGAGTGGTGATTGGTTAAGAGCAGTTTAGCAGGTTCAAGTGTGGCGTTTCGGTCACTCTGTGGCGTCGACGCCGATGCCACACGCCTCTCTCAGGTCCGCCAGGTGCTCAAACGCGGCCCGCACGAACTGGCCGAGCAGGCGGTCCATGTATCCGGCGCCGGACGGGTACAGACCCTCCAGGAACCCGATGTGGCCGCCATGTGACGTCACCAACAGGGCCACGTTGGGCAGGCGCTGTGCAATAGCTACTGGGAAAGCTGGAGAGAGAAGAGAGAGTGTGTGAGTGTGTGTGAGACCAAAACGAGAGACAGAAGGTGAACACAAGCCAGACAGACAGCAGCCATCCCAAGACTGACAGATGTCTGTGTTCTAGGGATGTATATCTTCACCACTTCAATACACATCTCGATACACTGCCACCGATGCGATATAACTGTGATACTCTGAAACCCCTTGTCGATACGATGTGATACAAATCACTCCTGTTCACGATATGATGCGATTCAAAAATGATTGGTAACGATATGACTTATTATATGAGGATTCGGTTTGATAAGTGATCATTCGATACAGTTAGTTGAGGTTTGAGGATGTATTGGCCTAACCCATCAGTTTTCTTAACTCAATAGCACAATTCTACTTTACTCTCTATTAACATAGTGAATATTATGATCTGCAACATTACTGTCTGCTAGACTTACGAGGTGGTAGAGGCCGCAGAGATGTCCACACCGTGCCGTCTTTTCACCAAGTGTGTCGCCAAGTTCGTTGTGCTACTAACGTATTTGATAGCCCCACGGCATTGTTTTCAGATTGCGCGTGTCTTGTCAAGTTGACCACATCGTTTAAAAAACCCGAAATATTGCCACACGTTTGATTTGTGTGTCTTTTTTGGTGCATTAAATATCTTTGTCGTTGCTAATGCTCTCGTTTCCCTCCATTTATGTTGCCTCGAGAAAAAAAAAAAGAAATCAATAAAAATAAAAAATATGTTGCCTCTGAAAATGTTAGAATAAGGAATAGATACTGGAAAACAAAAAACCTGATTTAATCATGGTATTTGCAGATGCAAAAAAGCTAGAGGCGATGCATCGTGAATTCGCCCGCAAATTAAACCCGATGCACGTTGAATCTACTGGTGCAGTCGAATCGCAGACATGTGTACCGATTCACCGATGTGAATCGGTGAATCTCCACATCCCCACGGTGTTCATGTTCAGTCCAGACACTGCAGTGGGAGATCTGCCCCCCCCCCGGTTCCTGTGCTGTCGAGGCGGGTGGTCTCACCGTGTTTCGGGGAGAAGGGGTCGTCGGCCGCGTTGAGACAGAGCACAGGGACAGCCATCCGGGGCAGCTTGTAGCCTGGACTTGCGTCCTGGTAATAGTCCGAACAAGAATTGTAGCCAAACATCACGGACGTGAAGCGCTCGTCAAACTCACGAATTGTGCGGGCCTGGATGGGACCAGAGGGGGTGGGGAGCGAAAAACCTTCCGTCACATTAGTGCTTTATGGGAGCCCAACAGAAACGACACTAAAGCTGAGCAGTGTCACACACGTCCTGAGAAGACCTTGTATCCAATTCTGTGAAACCTGTTACCTCCGCAGGACATTTCAATCTTTAATCTGTCTACACGAACGTGCTGGGATGAGCAGATGGGAGTTTTTTGAGATTACCCAAAAGAAAACCCGTTTTATTCCACACCTGTGTGAACGGTCCGTTCTCACCAGTCCCCGTGAAGTTGTGCAATCTCTGTGTTTATTTTACACCAGGGCTCGTTACCGCTCAGCTCAGCTGTGACTATTACAGCCACCAGAATGTCAATATGGAGAGGGACGTGAATACCTTGAGAACATGGTCCACATCGATCACCTTCTCCAGCATCTTCCTGTGTCTGAGGAAGGACACACACGTGGATTAGTACCAATTTGGCCACACACACACCAACAGAACGATCCATAAAAAAATAATCATGAAAAATGCAAAGAAACCATTAGAGAAAATGTAATTATGGCACTTTTGTTACCTAGTGAAACATTTGCAAAGACACAAACTTTCAGATATTATTTCATCAAGTTGGTAATCCAATTACGCCAGACGGAGTGGGCGGGGCTAACCTGTTAATGGCCCGGCATAGGTTGCTGGTGAGGTGGCGATTGAAAAGCAGTTTGTTGATTGGCTGCTCCAGGGAGGCGGAGGATTCGAAGGAGTCCCAGCTCACAGACATGACGAGAGCGGCGATGACCTTGGCCTCCTGCCCCTTACGAGCCAGATAATTCAGCAGCAACATTCTAGGGGCAACAGAATCCAGGAACGTCTTAAATCTTTAAAAGTCATCTCAGAAAACCTCGCCACACTGACACAAGCCGCAACTGTACACGTAAAATAAGAATCAAAATGAGTAAGTAGCTGTAGCCCAACAAACCCAGCTAACAAGGGCTTAGAGCAGGAAGAAAACACAGCGAATGGAAGCCCCAGGGCTGAATGCTACTGCTGCTCACTAGCGCCTCCTGCAGGACGACGCCTCAAAAGGTTGATTATGAAAATGTGTGGTGCGCGTCTCACCCTCCAAGAGACACCCCAGCTCCAAGCAGAGGGGCTTGTGGGTAGAGCTCTTTCACATGATTGACGACTGTCTCTACATCTGATGTACAGGCAGCACAAAATGTAAGAGGAGTCTGAAAAAAAAGAGAGAGAGAGAGAGACAGACAGAGAGAGAGAGAGAGAGAGAGACAGAGAGAGAGAGAGAGAGAGAGAGTGTAGAGGGAAATCAGACAAGCATGCTTTTGTGTGTGTGTGTGTGTGTGTTATATTCATGAGCACCCTCCAGTTCCTTCATGAAAAAACAAAAACTAAGAACTAATCAGGCACCACGGTCCACGAACACCTTCAAGAACTGCAGGAACACAAAGCCACAGCACCATCCCTGAAGGTGCAGGAACGGGAAGATCAGGTATTAAGTTCCTCACCAACAGCTCCTCTCCTCCAAAGCCCCTGTTATTCATCACCACACACCTGGGAGAGAAGACGTCCATTTTTACGTTATGTCCACACACAGTGGCGTACAAAACGTGACAGAAGTCTGCTGTTGACATTAGTGCGTCACACGTCCACGCCTCATCACGTGAGGCGTACGGTTCACGTGACTCCACCCACCTGTATCCGTGTTGCGTGGCCTGTCGCACCGCGTGCAGGACGTACGTCTGCTGGCTGTTTCCTGTCAGGCCCGGCAGGATGAGCACCGTTGGACGGGAAGGGCATTGTGGGTAGTCGACGCTGTCAGAGTTATCCACCCAGTCCAGCGAGAGCTGACCCCCGTCTCCCGTCCTGATTAACTCACTGAGAAATGAAAGAAACGTTGCTTTGAAACAAAACAAATCCCGGAAAAGTGGATGAAAAAGGTCTGGATTCGGCTATTCAGGTCTGGAGTTCAGAAATGCCACAAGGCTGACCTGCCCCTCCTCCTCCACACAAACACACACACTCCTCACACATACATACACATATATACTCACACACATATACACACACACACACACACACACACACACTCCTCATACACACACACACACGCCTCGGGCCGACGTACTTGCGGTAAGCGACAGCAGGGCTGGACTTGACCAGCACCCGCACCAGCGTCTGCAGACGGCCTCCCCAGCACCACGGCGTGGGGCAGAAGCGCTCCGTCACAACAGGGCAGTATTTCTGCAGAAAGGCCCGGAACCCATCGCCACACACCAACACAGGTACCTGAGACGCGGTGATCAAGAGAGCATCAACAACAAAACAGCAAGAGACAGGACGCAAATGCTCACAACCACGAAGCACAACGACAGTTCTGGTTTTCAAGCGGCTATTAGTAACCCAGCGAAGCCATGAAAGAACCAGTCGCCCCACAGCGCTACAGAGACTCAGAACCATCGCGTTACACAGCATTGCCACCTCATGGGCCACCAGAACCCAAACCAAGGACGGAGATGACGGGTCCCACCACCTACCCCCACTCACAGACCCTCAGGGGCACTAAGGAGAGCGTGCGCAGAGCAGGGGGGCAGTAAGCCGTGCACTGACCTGCCCCTTCACACCCCAGAGGTAGAAGAGTGAGGCAGTGAGCGCCCCGAAGACCAAGGTGCAGGGTCTGGACAGGTAGTCCACCTTCCACAGCTCCAGATGGGACAGCAGCATAGTCTCTGTGAGGAGGCAGGATTAGCAGGGGGGCAGTGTGGGGATCCTGGCCCTCTCTCAGGGGAATACTGCCCAGGAATGACCAACAAACCCAGGATCTGGGGTAAAGGGGACGTTACGAGACTGCTGAACAGTTTACACGGGTCAAAGGTCAGGGCTGGGAGGACGATGGCGGAAGGAGAATAACAGAGCGAGTGAAGAAACTCATCTAAACGACGAATTATCCGTCTCAGACATGTTAGGTAACACACAAACCCAATTATATAACGCTGGCTAGACGCCAAACAAATGAATGCAGGGATTTAAATTACTATAAACTAGCTCAACAAAGTAAAAACAAGCACAATATTTGCCAAATCACGCAGTGTAAGGTTTCAAAAACGCGTCGACAGCTAAGCTAGATTAGAGGGAGGACACAAATCTGTACAACTTGCCTTAAAAAGGTACATCTACTCCATATGATACGATGCCAACTTTAACCACTGGCCGTCCTGTCCCTTTTGAGTATGTTTTATATAGACTGTCCTCTTTCTGCTAACTTTCTTCGAAAGCTAAGGCAGCTAACGCAGCCCGACAAAGCTAAACGTACAGTAATGACTCCTCATATGAACTCATGTGTGCTGGAGACACAGCGCCCTCTGGTGGTTAAAGACATAACCACTCGGCATAATGACTCCTCATATGAACTCATCTGTACTGAAGAGGCACAGCGCCCTCTGATGGTTAAAGACATAACCACTCGGCATAATGACTCCTCATATGAACTCATGTGTGCTGAAGAGACACAGCGCCCTCTGGTGGTTAAAGTCAACCACTTGGCATTATTAGTAAACCGATTTTAATGTATCGCATGCGTAGCCTGCCTTTGTTCACATACAGCTCACATTAAATATTTGAGCTGCATTTGCAAAGAATAAAAAGAGTGTTTAATTAACGTGTTAATAAATCATTACTACAACAGTGCATAACAAATGGGAAACGTTGAGTATTATAAATCCGTCAAGCGCTTAGTCTTCTGTATGACACCTGACACAAGAGGCCATATCGATCAACAAATAACTCGGTCCATGGTGGAGCAGGTGTTTGCGACCCAGCAGGGCATTACATAAATAAATTATAGGCTTTTGCTAAATCAAGGGTTTTTGCTATTCTTGCTATTCTGTGGCATGCCAGTGTCATAACTATGCAGTCACGTGTTGGTGCTATGTATTATGCAATTGATTTATTATGAATATTGAAGTGCGTACATTTGCAATAGCACATGGTTTCACTGCGACGCCTCCCCCCGGAAGTTGTGCAGAAATAATCAAACTCCCGTAAGTTTCGATAAAGTCACGTGACTAGTGTAATAGTTCGTTATTCACTCACCAGTCTCGATCGCGATTTACAAAGACGAACTTTATCAAACGAATTAAAATGCCTTCTGTCGTATCATCACTAAACGAAGAGAAAGAAAGGAGGATACAGAGTTTTTTCACCAAGCCTGTTCGCCTTCATCTTCTCTACAAGAGTAGTTTTCATGGAGCCGACATCCAGACTCTACTCTCTAAATTTGAGAATGGGATGTTTGTCATTGCAGTGTTTCTAGATTCGGGGCTGCTCAGAGGAGGGTACACCACTAAGAACCTAAGAAATGGAACCGAGTTTGCTGACACAGATGCATTTGTATTTGAAATAGACAAGGACGATGCCAAATGTTTCCGGGTGTTAGAGTCTGCCAAATCTGTCAGAGTGAGCAGGTCCCAGCCCAATCCAATGACCTTTGGTTCAAGGCAGAGGGTCCATCAAAATCAAGGTCTGTTCGGTGCTCCAGCTCCACCCGTTTCTGAAAGTCAAGATTCTGTCTATTTTGGAAGCTGTATACACATATACTCGGAGAACAGCAGATTATACGTGAACTTGGGCACAGACGTGATATACAACACTGGGTGGCCCGAAGAAAAACAACGTTGTGTTGATGTGGAGCTGCACCGTGTTCAAGGTACGTTTATCCGAAGACCTGCGAATATAACGGACAGATGCGGCATCGTTAAGGCCATCACAGATACTAACTCCACTTTTTAGTGTTTAGAACTGGAAGAGTTTCTAGTCAGCCCTTGGAGAGAAGTGCGCTGGACAGAGGAGTAAGTCTGCGATAAGAATACAAACCCATTTAGATTCATCTGCCATTGTAGGTGTGTTGCCATTAAAGAATTACTGTGTAGGCGCAACTATGAAGCCACGATGACACAATCAGCAGAACTGTAGTCAGAAACGTCCCAGTTGTCTTAATTGTATCACTGCTAAGGTGATGATGTGTATGACTACAGATCAGTAATTGTAGAACAAGAAGAATTGACGAATGGACTTGGTTCCTGTTAACTGTTTAAAACAACTCTGTGGTTTAGAACCAGGGAAACCATGAGGACGAAACTTGTGTCCTGCAAGGTGAAGCTGGAGTCTCTGTCACGGGTGAAGGCCTTGCTCCTGGGCCCTGTGGGTTCTGGGAAGTCCAGCCTGGTCAACTCCATCCGATCCGTCATGTACAATCGCGTTGTGCGTCTGCCCATTGTTGGCAGCAAAAAGAGAGCTTTCACCAAGAAGGTTGGAGGAGTCTTTCATGTTCAGATGAACGTTACTGTAGTTCCATAGTGGATTGTGTACTGTCATCATGACTCTATATGTCATGACTGTTTCCCCTCGTCTTCCCCTCAACTTTCTTCTCCCTGCAGCTGACAACGTATGATATCCGTTCAGAGAAGGGAGGTGCCCCCACTGCTCTGGGTCTGTGTGATGTGATGGGGTTAGGGGACCAAGACTTGGCCGGTCTGTCTTACTCTGATGCCCTCGCTGTCATTCAAGGCCGTGTTCCAGAGGGATACAAGGTGTTTGGTTTGAGTTCTTCAGCTATGTGTTTGAACTGTAAAGCCCAGAATCATGACTATATTGTGCTGTGTCACAACAAAGGAGGCTTTGAAAATAAAACATGTTTTTGGGGTCTTGCAGGTTACTTTTAGGTAGTAATTGTGCATACATGGTTTAACAGTTCAAAATTATTCAGACTATTGATGTTTGACCAGTTACCATCTGTGTTGGTGGTGTTTCTGCAGTTCCAGAGTGACGCTCCAATCAGTGATAAGGTGACTGGCTACAGGACCGCCCCCTCCCTGAAGGAGCAGGTCCACTGTGTCCTTTTCGTCCTGGACGCCTCCGAGGTGGAGTCGTACTCCAACACCCTGCGCTCCACCCTCAGGGAGCTCCACACCGCTGTCTCTGAACTGGGTGAGAGGTTGTCCTAGACGTTCAGCTCAACTTCATAGAGAAACCAGGCCAGCCGCTCCAGCTGTCAGGCAAAAATCTTTCAGACAACATATTATTAAAGGTGGATTTAGGTTTTCTTCACCTTTCTTTTCAGTTTCTTGTCACTGATGTGAGCTTTAACAACTGGAAAAGGTTTGGCCACAGCAATACATTTGATTCCCAATACCATTAATTAACTCATGAGGCTTTCATCACATTTCTAGAATCTTTTCATCCCATCAGTCTCCTTTTTAAAGCCCCCATTTAAGTCCCTGTATGTTCAGATCTTCACTTGGACAGTAACAGTAGGGTTGTGACAATATGCAGGTTTTTCTTACCACTTTATGTAAAAAAATATATACACAGACACATTACCGCAGTATTACGTGAAGACGGTTATCATCACAGCCCAGAGTAGCTGATGTGGAAGGGAACAGTTGTGCATATTTACTGTCCCTCGTCTCTGTTCTGCCATGTCTGAAAATACCAAATTGAATTGTGCTTATGGTTGTTGGTGTGACAATGAGCGGTTCCCCCTCAAATTCACAGTGGCTTTTATTAATTATACATTTTTTGGTTCATATTGTGAGAGTCTGTAACGTATTGACCGGACGGAGAGAGATCCAACTGCGGAAGTATACCGCTTTTATTTACGTAAATCACGTGTACAGAGAACGACAGGTGGATCACTAGCATTAAGCTTAGTAGCATTAACGTTCTCTTGGGGTGGTCAGGATGGTCCAGGGTCGTAACGGGGGAGCAGAATCCAGGAGGTACAGGAGGGGTAGGGAGGAGACGAGGTCTGGGGAGTGAGCAGGGGTCAGAACACGGAAGATAAAACAGGTAATGGAAACGCTCGGTATGCGGCATGAGTCGACAATATTTCACGACTAAGACATGGTGGGAAGGTGTACGAATATGACAGAAAAGGGGGTGTAGTGATGAGAGGCAGGTGAGACTGGTTAAAGGATGATCAAGTGGCATTCCTTACAGTGTCTATTATATGGCTGGGGGTTTAGGGTTTCTGTTCAGGAAGGGGTCTTACTAACAGGCTGCGTTTAACGGTTAAACGGTGTTAATCCTGTCGTGGATGTGCACCCTACCACAGGTGTGTCTCAGTTGATTCTGCTGACTCATGTAGACCAGGTCTGCTCCACCGTTGAGGAAGACGTCAAGCACGTCTACTCCAGCCGAACTCTGCAGGAGAAGGTAATGACTGTGCTGACGTTAATATTTCTGTTAGAATAAAGAAGCAGGTGTTTTATGCATGTGAAAATACACCCAGTACTGCAATCTCTGAACATGTGTAAATTACACATAATAACCTGTGTAGTAGGGGTGACCTGCAATAGTCGCTGATTCGACTATAGTCGACTATGAACGTCATAGTCGAATGTACCATTCTAACTGCATGGGGGTGCCCAAGGATGCAGCTAAGCATTAGTTGTTACATGAAATGTCTTTGTTTTCGTTATATATAACCTTTTGTCAAATAAAATCATCCTAATTTCTGTTAATAAATATTTTTAAATGATGTTTGCGCATTAACAATAGACATCTTCCTTACTACACATTAATAAATCACACCCTGCAGTTGCACAATCCAAACGAGTGGAGCTGAACACGCTATAGAATACGCAGAATCTGCCGAGATTATTATGGCTCCTAAAAAACTTCAAAAGTATTTTGAAAAAGATAAGTGCAAAGTGCAAGTTATGTCATCAACGTCTTTCATTTTGCACGACAACAACCAACGTCATACCATCATTTTTTAGCGTAAGGCGAAAAAAAAAACCAGTTCAGCCGTTTGTTGTTTCGGTAGTGTCATCTCGTCGCGGTGCGTCTCGGCAAGTAGGCCTATAAACATTTTTTGTTGTTTTTTTAAAACCCTGTTACTTGAACCTTTCCTTATATTTTTTGCTGTTGTGTGGCAATTTTTAAATATTTTCAGGCAGGCATATTTTATTTAAAATATTTTTGACATTTTGCACAGTGTCTGACAGTTCGATATGCGCACTGATGGTTAATGTTCTCTAACGTTTCATAAAAAAAATAAATAAGTAAATAAATAAAAGCTGAATAAAGCCAACCTACCGTGTTTATTCATTTATGAGTGTTTTAGGTTTTTACTTTGAAGAGGAAAAAAGTATGAATGAGAACGGGATCCCGTTTAAGGTGTTCTAAATAAAAAACTATTTTTAAAAAACCCGATTCGACTATTAGTATTAGGTGTTCTATTAGATTATTAGAGCTGACGAATCAGATTCGACTATGAAAATCCTTAGTTGAATACACCCCTACTGTGTAGTACATTACTGCGATCTAAAGTACATTTTGCAGTATTGTTCCTGGCTACATTTGATCCTGGTTGCATCTGCTCACTATATTAAGCATATTAATTCTGAAATTTGTGATAGATATTGTGTAGTAGTAGTCAAACTGCCTCTCTCCATCTCTGGTCCCTACACAGATGCAGAATGCAGCACAATTGGTAGGACTTCCATTGTCCTATGTGCTGCCAGTGAAGAACTACATTTCCCAGCTGGCAGTGGACTGCAACACCGACATCCTGCTCCTCAGTGTAGTAGACAGCATTCTACAGACTGTGGATGATGCACTTGAAGACCAGCACCCTGGTCCCATCATGGAGTTTCCCAGTTCAACCACTGACTCAGAACTCTACGGTTATTAGTACCACTTTCTTCATGAATAACCATAGTTTTTCTGTCAGTAGCTATATAAAAAGTGCTATGGGGTATTAAATATTTCTACAACAAAATAAATAACATAAAAGAAAATGTTATTAATATGAACATGGGGACATTTAAAATGTAATAATCAAATCAAGTAATAACTCCATGTAACAATTTCAAAAATGTTTTTGTTCCCAGTTGTTAAGTGCGTTTTCCTGATTGATTGTACCCTGAATTAATAGAAAAAAATTATTCCCTGTAAACTTTGCTTTTGTGGTCAGCACACTGATACATTGAAATTGATCCATTTTTAAGGATATTCGCCATAGTGTGTGTGTGTGTATACTCGTTTTCTGTAACGAGTAATATAACGCGCTACTATTTCCAGTCCAGTAATCAGATTAAAGTTACTTATCCAAGTAACTGTGCGTTACTATTTTTATTTTCCCTAGTAAAAATATATATTAGCTTTCTTCTTGGCTCAGTTCTACTTTTGCGTCTGACCGTAGCGCTCGACTCACACGCTGCGCGCGACCCTGTGAGAGCGCGAGCACGTTTTACAAGTCATTCTGTGCAGTGTCCTCCCGTAACGATATGTGGTAGTGTAAAGAAACACCCCTCAAAAACAGGGGAAGGAACATTTACCTGAAGAATTTTAATGTTGCCCTGTTTTCCACATTTGAAAAGTGCTGCAATTTAGACTAACGTAGCCTACTTTAAAATGCTAATTGTAATGGTATTTCGTTTCACAACAAATAGCTGTCTGACTGAACAGTTCGCTTGTATTACGTTACCAAATAAATGTACAAATAATACCGCGCAGCTACACAAACGTAATGTCAGCGACTACTACTCCTCACGGCGAGTTCCCTAACGGACACTTGGCCCTTTAAGTGACACTGGGGGGCGGGGCCTGCGCGCGCCAGGGTTGCGTTATCAATAAAGTTTCCCTCTGGATTTTTGGATTAAGCAGTTTCTGCCTCGGTTACCGAACCTGCTTCAATACATTGTTACTGTTAAAAATGCACTTCCAATAAATTGAGTATTGGAAAAAATTATTTTGCTGCTGAATGTAACTACCAAATGTGGCCCGTGTAGCAATAGAGCAAACCCGACTACGCCACCTGGGGAATTTCACCCCAGGACATGTATTAACCAAAGCCAATAGAGGCACCTAGGCAAACCTAAATAAAATGTTCAGAGATGTGGATTTGAGGTAATCAAAGGTTTATTCACAACCCATCCATAAAATCACTTCATTTATTAGTATTATTTTAAAAACAACGCAGAAAACGGTAAAGAAATACAGGAGCTCCGACAAACTGGCTGTGGGTGTCAAAGAACTAGCGGTCTCGCCCGGTCTATATTCTAAAATCTCCAATACACACACACAAGCAAAAGTGCAATGCACGTGAACTCACCACTGCAAATTAAGGTGCCAAACCACGAGTGAATGGACATCCAGATGTCCTACAGAAAGAAGAGATACAATTAGAATATGCAATTGCTCCGACCTCTAGACCCACAGGACGCCCCACAGTCAATATTTCCCAGAAGACAAGAAAAAGGCTTTAAAAACAATACCACTAAACCAGAAACTGCTGCCAAAATAAACCATAATCGGTTAACAGAACAAAATCAACCCATCAGTTAATAATCAAATAAAAATATCACATCAAGTACAGCAAAACAACCAATAAACGAATTAGACAACACGTTACATAAAATTACACAGAAAAACCAAAATAGAAAAAAAAACAAGGAAACTAACCGACGGCGTATCCAACGCAGCCAAAAGGAAGCAAAACCAGCACAAACAAAGCAAAACAAAACAGCAGCGACTCCAATTTCACTAGGTAGGTATTAAAATATTTCATTAAAACATGAATTGAATAGCTGCTTCCAGGCCCGCTTGTTCCAATCGCAACCCGGACCAGTCACTGGCGACGCTCACACAGGACCTTCGGCCGCTGCAATTCACAGCTCACACCCTGTTAGTTGTTGCACCCCCCCCCGTTACTCCTATACAATGAACAGGTATTAGCTGCATGAACCACCAATGACCAACAACTGTGCGGAATACCGCGTACCTACCTCCGGATCAGTGCTGCTTCAGCACAACCGGGTTAAAATAATAAAACCGCCGTGAAGCCACAACAAATGGCTACAATGTAAAAGCCGGTGTTCTGTCGATTTTTCCTACCCATCGAAAATTCATACCAAGGCTTACTGCGCATGCGCAAGTCGCTTTTACGTCACTATTTTGGTGGCCGCCTACTACACCCATCGATTTTTCCTGCCTGCTAGCGAATTTCAACAGTGCAGTACTATTTAGTCCTTTCAATAGTGCAGTAAGTTAATTTCTTGTTTATAATTTCTTCTTTGTTTGCAGTTGCAATGTTTTCAACTGTGCATTAAGTTAACTAGTTGATTAAAATGTTTTAAACAGCGCCGTTTTACTGTCTGTTATTACCTATAGGGACTTGGATATTTCCGCATGATAATGATTGAGCCGTGTAGTGTATTATTATTAATAATACACTAATACGCAAAATAAAACTTTTATTTTAAAGCTCATCCTACTTTTGAAACGCTGATTTGCGCTACATTACGACGTTTCCATAAGGTAAACAAACTAGAGATACGTCTACAATACTACTGTAGTGGTTTTTGCCTGTGTATCAATTATCTAATTGTTTAACCGCTGCCACCACCTTTGATAAGCCAGGAAGGTCTGGCCAGGATAATTCAACAATAATTCAAAGGGACCTTAATACTATAAAAATACACAGTTTATTATAATACCACAGTAAAAAGTTCCATCACATCCCCGGTTGTCTTACCCACTATCGGATGACTGCTAAGGATCTATTTGGGCTAAGAATCTATGTAATACACACACACACACACTTCAATGCATAACCCACACATCAACACTGCACGTCATTTTAATGACCACCACAAAGTAACCCCCCACTTTACGATCAACCACCCACTTACACAACACCACACCCACTGAATATGGAGCACACTATTATATAATATGTGTTGCCTAGCCCTAGCTCAGCCTTCCTACACAGCTATAAGATGCCTGGGAGATGCATATGGTCATAGTTAACACTAGCAGTCACTCGGCATTTATCAAATAAAATCAGACACGGAGACTAAACATCCGGGAAATCCGCTATGAGAAACACACATTGAAACCCAACCCCAGGTTATCATCACGGGAGTATATCTCCATAAAAAGTCTAACCAAGGATCAACTGACCCGGCTTGGTTTGGGAAGTCCTCGCCCCCGGGTGCAAACAGTCATTTCCCGGTTAAGCGCGTCTCTTCAAACGCCAGGCAGCATAATTAGTTCGCAACCCATCAGCCTCCGTCTTCTCTCTGTCGTGACACCCACAGCCGGTCCAATACCAGGAGTCCCCGTTCTCCGAAATCACTTCCTTTTAAAACCCAGACCCCGCCCCTTTTTCCTAAATTAAGGGTTCTTTACACTACCCCCACTTTGCCGCTAGACGTGTCCCCACGTCATTCATAAATCAATCACATAGTCCTTTTGCCACACTGGAGCCCTAAGGACTCTAGCCCGTCTAGATGAAGGTGGCTGAGGAACATCAGATTCGGCTGCCCCCGAGGTGTTCTGTCCAACAGTTTCTGAAGTACTTGGCCCTTGAGGTCCAGTGCGATTCCCGCTTGATCCTTCCATGCGCGCCAGAGGTTCATCTGGGTCCGAAACTCCTGAAGGCCGCTGGTCTACTACTGTATCGGCTATCCCCTCCCTTATAGTGGTGGGGGAACTTGCAACTTCTTCCCCAGCAGTCTCCAAAGGCCCAGCATGTCCTTGGGCCCGGTACCGGATTCCCCAGGCAGGAGCAATAGAATTGTCCTCCACCCCTGCAGTTCTCCAACGGGAATCCAGTCTCTCTCCAGGGATCCTGCCAGTCGGTTCCCGATGGCCGTTCCGCCGTCCCCTTGGAAGAGAAGGAATCGTACAGAGCTTAAGGCGATTGTAATGCGCAACAAATAAGGGTCTACCCTGGGAAGACAATTTAAAGAGCTCCTCAGACAACTTTTCTTTAATTGTATACGGCCCCGTATAATGTCCCTGAAACTTGGGACACCGGCCCCTTTTCCTGGCCTTGTCCCGAAGCCACACTCGATCCCCAACCTCATATTTTGGCCCACGCACCCGTAAATCATAAAATTGCTTTTGTCTCAGTGAGGCTTCTTGTTGGTGTCTACAAATTGCCTCATGCACAGACCGCAGCCTGCTCTCCACCTCCTGGACATAGCCTCCTACTGATGTATATGGTTTGTTCACCTCCACATTGAACAGTAAATCCGAGGGCATAACCATTTCCCTACCAAAAAGTACATAATAGGGAGAGAACTTTGTACTAGCTTGAGTGCTACTCCGATAAGCCATCATTACATATGGAAGGAGCTCATCCCAATTCCTCTGATTTGAATGTACAAACATGGAAAGCATTGTTGTCAGAGTACGATTTAATCGTTCTACCAACCCATCTGATTGAGGATGATAGGGAGTAGTCCTAGTTTTCTGGACCTCCAAGAGATCACAAATCTCTCTAAATAAAGCAGATTCAAAGTTCTTTCCCTGGTCTGTATGAATACTCTTTGGTGTGCCCCACCTAAGAATGAACTGTTCGACCACTACCCTAGCCACAGTATCAGCTTCTTGATTTTTTAAAGCAAATGCTTCACACCACTTGCTAAAATAATCAGCAATTACCAGTATATACCGGTTCTCCTGGATCGTGGTAGGCAAGGGGCCTACAATGTCTATCCCCACCCTCTCAAATGGGTAGGTAGCTTGCATGGGATGAAGGGGGGCACGGGGCTCTGGCCCACTAGATTTATATACAGCACAAAGCTCACATTTCGTACACCACTCTGCAACATTATTACTCCATCCTGGCCAAAAGAACCTAATCCTCACCTTTTCCTTTACCTTATTAATCCCCAAGTGTCCCCCTGTTTTTGTATTATGCAGTTTTTCTAACACCTCTGGGACTAACACTTTTGGAACCACAACTCGCTCGCATGGATCGACTCCCTGAAGACCCCTCTGGGTGCTCTTTAAGACTCCATCTTCCAGACTCAAGGTATTCCACATATTCCAATAGCCCCGCAGCTGAGGATCTTGCTTCACTTCTACGGGAGGCTTGTGCCTACTTTGCTCCACCCAGGCTTTCACTTTACGAAGGATCTCGTCTTTATCTTGTTCCACCCTCCAGTCCCAAGTTGGAGGTTCACATTCTTCCATCAAGCAGACTTGCTCTACTTCAGCAACCGGTAGTCGGGACAGAGCGTCGGCATTTCGATGGGAAACTCCAGGGCGGTGGACAATGTCATACTCGAATGATGCCAGCTGTTCCAACCACCTTGCAACTTGACCCTCAGGGCAGTCGAAGCTATGAAGCCACCGTAGGGAGTTATGATCTGTTCTCAGCGTGAACTTCTTCCCCATCAGGTAGTGTCTGAACTGTTTCATAAAAGTCACAACAGCCAGCAGTTCCTTCTTTGTAGTAGCATAGTTCCTCTCTGTCCGACTCATAGAGCGACTTGCGTATGCTATAACACGTTCTTTTCCTCCAACCTTTTGCGACAAGACTCCTCCGATACCTGTATCACTTGCATCCGTGTCCAGCAGGAAAACCGCCTCTGGGTCTGGGAAAGCCAGAACAGGTGCCATTGTCAACAGTCTCTTAAGCTCATCAAAAGCCTCTTGACACTCGCCCGTCCACCTCATCTTGGCTCCCTGCTCTGTGAGTCGGTGCAATGGCCTAGCTATTTTAGCAAAGTCCTTAATGAATCGTCTATAATATGAGGCCAACCCCAGAAAACTCCTGACCTCTGTGGGGCTCTTTGGAACAGGCCACTGTTGGACTGCAGCCACCTTCTCTGGATCCGTCTGGACCCCATCCTTGGAGATCACATGTCCCAGGTACTTTACTTGCCTCGCAAATAACTGGCACTTGCTGGGCTTAACCTTGAGGTTGGCTTGACTCAGCCTCCCCAAAACGGTCTGCAACCGACTAAGATGTTCCTCAAAAGACCTACCAAAAATAATGATATCATCAAGGTAAATAAGGCAGGAGGTCCATTGCAAATCCGCCAGGGTCAACTCCATGAGGCGCTGGAAAGTGCTGGGCGCATTACACAATCCAAAGGGAAGGACATTAAAATGGTACAGACCCGTCCTGGTCACGAAAGCAGTTTTATCCTTGTCCCTTTCATCCACTTCCACCTGCCAATAACCACTGGCTAAATCCAAAGTGGAAAACCACTGGGCAGAAGCAAGAGAGTCCAAGGCATCATCAATACGTGGAAGGGGGTAAGCATCTTTTACAGTAACCTCATTTAGCTTCCGGTAATCAACGCAGAAGCGCAGTGTCCCATCCTTCTTTCTCACCAACACCACTGGCGCTGCCCAAGGACTACAGGAGGGACTGATAATACCATTAGTCAGCATGGCATGGACTTCTCGGTTCATCTCATCCTGGAAATGAATAGGCACTCTCCTCGGGGCCATTCTAATGGGTGGGGCATCTTTAGTGTCGATCCGATGCGAACATAGGGGGGTTCTACCAAGGTCATGGGGACCCATACTGAAAACAGACAAATTTGACTGTACCAGTTCTTTAACGGCCTCTAGCTGCCCCCTGCTGAAGCCTCTATTAGACAGCCCCAAGTTACTCATGATGTTATCTACTTGGTCATCAGGGGTTATTCCAGCAGCATCCAGGGATTGACAAAGTTCTATATCTGACGTGAAAACCCCTAATGACATGGCTGTCTTCAACTCTATCGGTTCGGTAGAGATATTCATGATTCTAACAGGAATCTCCCCCTGAATTACTTGACCAACAGAACGAGCAACGAGCAGGTCATATCTTTCTAAGAGCATCTCACTGGGCTCCACTAGACCATAAACCTCACCCAACTGTACCCCTGGCACCAACCCAGGTATCACTACTTCTGACCGGG
Source organism: Brachyhypopomus gauderio (assembly GCF_052324685.1). Taxonomy (NCBI): domain Eukaryota; kingdom Metazoa; phylum Chordata; class Actinopteri; order Gymnotiformes; family Hypopomidae; genus Brachyhypopomus; species Brachyhypopomus gauderio. The sequence continues at coordinate 3,403,035 of NC_135219.1, forward strand.
GGGGAACGACTATACCTTCCTTAACCACAACCTTCCCAACCTCCCCTCTCCCAAATGCCCCGAGCAACGGCAGACTCTTTCCTAAGAGTGAGCAGGTATTTGATTTTAAATTGATGATGGCCCCAAACTTGGACAGGAAATCAGTACCCAACAAAACTGATTGGTTAATATCTCTACAAACTAGGAATTGGTGCTTCACCTGTAACACGTCGAAAACACAAGGGCCCTCCCAAATCCCAAGAATGTCCAACAGCGCCCCATTAGCCGCCCGCACCTTCCCCTTATAAGTCTGTAATTCTGCTTGGGCATTAACCTGCAAATCAGAAAGGAATGTGCTGCTCAAGAGAGACACTTGTGCCCCTGTGTCTATAAGGCAATTGGCAGGCTGTTCTAATACCTTCCCATGGATATAAAATCCCATACCAGCACTTTCCAAGCACAATAGGGGCTGACTGGACAAATCCGGGTGGGTGGGTGAGCAGCCCGGAACACCCACCCGTTCTAGTTTTCCGACAGCTTTGCCTTTGTACAGTTCCTGCTTATATGACCAAGGTCACCACAACACCAACACCGCCGACTAGATGGGTCTGAATCACTCCTAAACCTAGACCCCCTATTCCCCACATTAAAATTTGGTGAGTGGGCTCTTTCCTCCTTTAACTTCCGAACCTCCTGAGTTAAATAGTCAATAGCTTTCAGAACCTCAGTAAGAGCGCCAGCATCCCCCTTCTCACAACGTGCCTGAACACTCCGGACCTTAGATTCCTCTGGCACATAGTCTTCCCTCTCTAAATCCCGTAGCACTTCCAGCTCTGTAGCTAAGGTAATGGCTTCCTCCAAGCTCTTCAGTTTGGCTGCCCTCAACTGCACCCTTATATCACCCCTTCCCACCTGACTGATAAAATGGTCCTTTGCCAACATATCTACGACCTTACCTTCCACCCCGGGATAAGCTCTCTGGGCCAATCTCCTTACTTTATTCCCAAACTCACAAGCTGATTCCCGACCCTCACGTCTACAGCTTTGAAAATTGAGCCGCTCAACTTCCTCATTAGCAGGTGGGGTTAAGTATTTCTCTAGATGAGTCTTCAGCTGCCTATAATCAGTTCTGGCCTCAGCTGGTAAACCCAAGAAGACTTCCCGAGCCTTTCCTTTCAGTAATAAGGTCATAAACTTCACCCTTAAATTATCATCCCAACCATTCAATTCAGAAGCTAACTCAAACTGCCCAAGCCAGTCAGGCCACGTACAGGAAACACCATCAAACACTTCTGGCATAAATGCGGGCCGAGAAACACCCATAGTAGAATTAGAATTACTGGAAGAGTCCATCTCTACGTTTCACTGGGGGGAGGGTAACCTTCTAAAAAAAAGGACTTAATAAAAACTATCCCACCGCTGCCACCAAATGTAGTGGTTTTTGCCTGTGTATCAATTATCTAATTGTTTAACCGCTGCCACCACCTTTGATAAGCCAGGAAGGTCTGGCCAGGATAATTCAACAATAATTCAAAGGGACCTTAATACTATAAAAATACACAGTTTATTATAATACCACAGTAAAAAGTTCCATCACATCCCCGGTTGTCTTACCCACTATCGGATGACTGCTAAGGATCTATTTGGGCTAAGAATCTATGTAATACACACACACACACACTTCAATGCATAACCCACACATCAACACTGCACGTCATTTTAATGACCACCACAAAGTAACCCCCCACTTTACGATCAACCACCCACTTACACAACACCACACCCACTGAATATGGAGCACACTATTATATAATATGTGTTGCCTAGCCCTAGCTCAGCCTTCCTACACAGCTATAAGATGCCTGGGAGATGCATATGGTCATAGTTAACACTAGCAGTCACTCGGCATTTATCAAATAAAATCAGACACGGAGACTAAACATCCGGGAAATCCGCTATGAGAAACACACATTGAAACCCAACCCCAGGTTATCATCACGGGAGTATATCTCCATAAAAAGTCTAACCAAGGATCAACTGACCCGGCTTGGTTTGGGAAGTCCTCACCCCCGGGTGCAAACAGTCATTTCCCGGTTAAGCGCGTCTCTTCAAACGCCAGGCAGCATAATTAGTTCGCAACCCATCAGCCTCCGTCTTCTCTCTGTCGCGACACCCACAGCCGGTCCAATACCAGGAGTCCCCGTTCTCCGAAATCACTTCCTTTTAAAACCCAGACCCCGCCCCTTTTTCCTAAATTAAGGGTTCTTTACACTACCCCCACTTTGCCGCTAGACGTGTCCCCACGTCATTCATAAATCAATCACATAGTCCTTTTGCCACACTGGAGCCCTAAGGACTCTAGCCCGTCTAGATGAAGGTGGCTGAGGAACATCAGATTCGGCTGCCCCCGAGGTGTTCTGTCCAACAGTTTCTGAAGTACTTGGCCCTTGAGGTCCAGCGCGATTCCCGCTTGATCCTTCCATGCGCGCCAGAGGTTCATCTGGGTCCGAAACTCCTGAAGGCCGCTGGTCTACTACTGTATCGGCTATCCCCTCCCTTATAGTGGTGGGGGAACTTGCAACTTCTTCCCCAGCAGTCTCCAAAGGCCCAGCATGTCCTTGGGCCCGGTACCGGATTCCCCAGGCAGGAGCAATAGAATTGTCCTCCACCCCTGCAGTTCTCCAACGGGAATCCAGTCTCTCTCCAGGGATCCTGCCAGTCGGTTCCCGATGGCCGTTCCGCCGTCCCCTTGGAAGAGAAGGAATCGTACAGAGCTTAAGGCGATTGTAATGCGCAACAAATAAGGGTCTACCCTGGGAAGACAATTTAAAGAGCTCCTCAGACAACTTTTCTTTAATTGTATACGGCCCCGTATAATGTCCCTGAAACTTGGGACACCGGCCCCTTTTCCTGGCCTTGTCCCGAAGCCACACTCGATCCCCAACCTCATATTTTGGCCCACGCACCCGTAAATCATAAAATTGCTTTTGTCTCAGTGAGGCTTCTTGTTGGTGTCTACAAATTGCCTCATGCACAGACCGCAGCCTGCTCTCCACCTCCTGGACATAGCCTCCTACTGATGTATATGGTTTGTTCACCTCCACATTGAACAGTAAATCCGAGGGCATAACCATTTCCCTACCAAAAAGTACATAATAGGGAGATAACTTTGTACTAGCTTGAGTGCTACTCCGATAAGCCATCATTACATATGGAAGGAGCTCATCCCAATTCCTCTGATTTGAATGTACAAACATGGAAAGCATTGTTGTCAGAGTACGATTTAATCGTTCTACCAACCCATCTGATTGAGGATGATAGGGAGTAGTCCTAGTTTTCTGGACCTCCAAGAGATCACAAATCTCTCTAAATAAAGCAGATTCAAAGTTCTTTCCCTGGTCTGTATGAATACTCTTTGGTGTGCCCCACCTAAGAATGAACTGTTCGACCACTACCCTAGCCACAGTATCAGCTTCTTGATTTTTTAAAGCAAATGCTTCACACCACTTGCTAAAATAATCAGCAATTACCAGTGTATACCGGTTCTCCTGGATCGTGGTAGGCAAGGGGCCTACAATGTCTATCCCCACCCTCTCAAATGGGTAGGTAGCTTGCATGGGATGAAGGGGGGCACGGGGCTCTGGCCCACTAGATTTATATACAGCACAAAGCTCACATTTCGTACACCACTCTGCAACATTATTACTCCATCCTGGCCAAAAGAACCTAATCCTCACCTTTTCCTTTACCTTATTAATCCCCAAGTGTCCCCCTGTTTTTGTATTATGCAGTTTTTCTAACACCTCTGGGACTAACACTTTTGGAACCACAACTCGCTCGCATGGATCGACTCCCTGAAGACCCCTCTGGGTGCTCTTTAAGACTCCATCTTCCAGACTCAAGGTATTCCACATATTCCAATAGCCCCGCAGCTGAGGATCTTGCTTCACTTCTACGGGAGGCTTGTGCCTACTTTGCTCCACCCAGGCTTTCACTTTACGAAGGATCTCGTCTTTATCTTGTTCCACCCTCCAGTCCCAAGTTGGAGGTTCACATTCTTCCATCAAGCAGACTTGCTCTACTTCAGCAACCGGTAGTCGGGACAGAGCGTCGGCATTTCGATGGGAAACTCCAGGGCGGTGAACAATGTCATACTCGAATGATGCCAGCTGTTCCAACCACCTTGCAACTTGACCCTCAGGGCAGTCGAAGCTATGAAGCCACCGTAGGGAGTTATGATCTGTTCTCAGCGTGAACTTCTTCCCCATCAGGTAGTGTCTGAACTGTTTCATAAAAGTCACAACAGCCAGCAGTTCCTTCTTTGTAGTAGCATAGTTCCTCTCTGTCCGACTCATAGAGCGACTTGCGTATGCTATAACACGTTCTTTTCCTCCAACCTTTTGCGACAAGACTCCTCCGATACCTGTATCACTTGCATCCGTGTCCAGCAGGAAAACCGCCTCTGGGTCTGGGAAAGCCAGAACAGGTGCCATTGTCAACAGTCTCTTAAGCTCATCAAAAGCCTCTTGACACTCGCCCGTCCACCTCATCTTGGCTCCCTGCTCTGTGAGTCGGTGCAATGGCCTAGCTATTTTAGCAAAGTCCTTAATGAATCGTCTATAATATGAGGCCAACCCCAGAAAACTCCTGACCTCTGTGGGGCTCTTTGGAACAGGCCACTGTTGGACTGCAGCCACCTTCTCTGGATCCGTCTGGACCCCATCCTTGGAGATCACATGTCCCAGGTACTTTACTTGCCTCGCAAATAACTGGCACTTGCTGGGCTTAACCTTGAGGTTGGCTTGACTCAGCCTCCCCAAAACGGTCTGCAACCGACTAAGATGTTCCTCAAAAGACCTACCAAAAATAATGATATCATCAAGGTAAATAAGGCAGGAGGTCCATTGCAAATCCGCCAGGGTCAACTCCATGAGGCGCTGGAAAGTGCTGGGCGCATTACACAATCCAAAGGGAAGGACATTAAAATGGTACAGACCCGTCCTGGTCACGAAAGCAGTTTTATCCTTGTCCCTTTCATCCACTTCCACCTGCCAATAACCACTGGCTAAATCCAAAGTGGAAAACCACTGGGCAGAAGCAAGAGAGTCCAAGGCATCATCAATACGTGGAAGGGGGTAAGCATCTTTTACAGTAACCTCATTTAGCTTCCGGTAATCAACGCAGAAGCGCAGTGTCCCATCCTTCTTTCTCACCAACACCACTGGCACTGCCCAAGGACTACAGGAGGGACTGATAATACCATTAGTCAGCATGGCATGGACTTCTCGGTTCATCTCATCCTGGAAATGAATAGGCACTCTCCTCGGGGCCATTCTAATGGGTGGGGCATCTTTAGTGTCGATCCGATGCGAACATAGGGGGGTTCTACCAAGGTCATGGGGACCCATACTGAAAACAGACAAATTTGACTGTACCAGTTCTTTAACGGCCTCTAGCTGCCCCCTGCTGAAGCCTCTATTAGACAGCCCCAAGTTACTCATGATGTTATCTACTTGGTCATCAGGGGTTATTCCAGCAGCATCCAGGGATTGACAAAGTTCTATATCTGACGTGAAAACCCCTAATGACATGGCTGTCTTCAACTCTATCAGTTCGGTAGAGATATTCATGATTCTAACAGGAATCTCCCCCTGAATTACTTGACCAACAGAACGAGCAACGAGCAGGTCATATCTTTCTAAGAGCATCTCACTGGGCTCCACTAGACCATAAACCTCACCCAACTGTACCCCTGGCACCAACCCAGGTATCACTACTTCTGACCGGGGGGGAACGACTATACCTTCCTTAACCACAACCTTCCCAACCTCCCCTCTCCCAAATGCCCCGAGCAACGGCAGACTCTTTCCTAAGAGTGAGCAGGTATTTGATTTTAAATTGATGATGGCCCCAAACTTGGACAGGAAATCAGTACCCAACAAAACTGATTGGTTAATATCTCTACAAACTAGGAATTGGTGCTTCACCTGTAACACGTCGAAAACACAAGGGCCCTCCCAAATCCCAAGAATGTCCAACAGCGCCCCATTAGCCGCCCGCACCTTCCCCTTATAAGTCTGTAATTCTGCTTGGGCATTAACCTGCAAATCAGAAAGGAATGTGCTGCTCAAGAGAGACACTTGTGCCCCTGTGTCTATAAGGCAATTGGCAGGCTGTTCTAATACCTTCCCATGGATATAAAATCCCATACCAGCACTTTCCAAGCACAATAGGGGCTGACTGGACAAATCCGGGTGGGTGGGTGAGCAGCCCGGAACACCCACCCGTTCTAGTTTTCCGACAGCTTTGCCTTTGTACAGTTCCTGCTTATATGACCAAGGTCACCACAACACCAACACCGCCGACTAGATGGGTCTGAATCACTCCTAAACCTAGACCCCCTATTCCCCACATTAAAATTTGGTGAGTGGGCTCTTTCCTCCTTTAACTTCCGAACCTCCTGAGTTAAATAGTCAATAGCTTTCAGAACCTCAGTAAGAGCGCCAGCATCCCCCTTCTCACAACGTGCCTGAACACTCCGGACCTTAGATTCCTCTGGCACATAGTCTTCCCTCTCTAAATCCCGTAGCACTTCCAGCTCTGTAGCTAAGGTAATGGCTTCCTCCAAGCTCTTCAGTTTGGCTGCCCTCAACTGCACCCTTATATCACCCCTTCCCACCTGACTGATAAAATGGTCCTTTGCCAACATATCTACGACCTTACCTTCCACCCCGGGATAAGCTCTCTGGGCCAATCTCCTTACTTTATTCCCAAACTCACAAGCTGATTCCCGACCCTCACGTCTACAGCTTTGAAAATTGAGCCGCTCAACTTCCTCATTAGCAGGTGGGGTTAAGTATTTCTCTAGATGAGTCTTCAGCTGCCTATAATCAGTTCTGGCCTCAGCTGGTAAACCCAAGAAGACTTCCCGAGCCTTTCCTTTCAGTAATAAGGTCATAAACTTCACCCTTAAATTATCATCCCAACCATTCAATTCAGAAGCTAACTCAAACTGCCCAAGCCAGTCAGGCCACGTACAGGAAACACCATCAAACACTTCTGGCATAAATGCGGGCCGAGAAACACCCATAGTAGAATTAGAATTACTGGAAGAGTCCATCTCTACGTTTCACTGGGGGGAGGGTAACCTTCTAAAAAAAGGACTTAATAAAAACTATCCCACCGCTGCCACCAAATGTAGTGGTTTTTGCCTGTGTATCAATTATCTAATTGTTTAACCGCTGCCACCACCTTTGATAAGCCAGGAAGGTCTGGCCAGGATAATTCAACAATAATTCAAAGGGACCTTAATACTATAAAAATACACAGTTTATTATAATACCACAGTAAAAAGTTCCATCACATCCCCGGTTGTCTTACCCACTATCGGATGACTGCTAAGGATCTATTTGGGCTAAGAATCTATGTAATACACACACACACACACTTCAATGCATAACCCACACATCAACACTGCACGTCATTTTAATGACCACCACAAAGTAACCCCCCACTTTACGATCAACCACCCACTTACACAACACCACACCCACTGAATATGGAGCACACTATTATATAATATGTGTTGCCTAGCCCTAGCTCAGCCTTCCTACACAGCTATAAGATGCCTGGGAGATGCATATGGTCATAGTTAACACTAGCAGTCACTCGGCATTTATCAAATAAAATCAGACACAGAGACTAAACATCCAGGAAATCCGCTATGAGAAACACACATTGAAACCCAACCCCAGGTTATCATCACGGGAGTATATCTCCATAAAAAGTCTAACCAAGGATCAACTGACCCGGCTTGGTTTGGGAAGTCCTCGCCCCCGGGTGCAAACAGTCATTTCCCGGTTAAGCGCGTCTCTTCAAACGCCAGGCAGCATAATTAGTTCGCAACCCATCAGCCTCCGTCTTCTCTCTGTCGCGACACCCACAGCCGGTCCAATACCAGGAGTCCCCGTTCTCCGAAATCACTTCCTTTTAAAACCCAGACCCCGCCCCTTTTTCCTAAATTAAGGGTTCTTTACACTACCCCCACTTTGCCGCTAGACGTGTCCCCACGTCATTCATAAATCAATCACATAGTCCTTTTGCCACACTGGAGCCCTAAGGACTCTAGCCCGTCTAGATGAAGGTGGCTGAGGAACATCAGATTCGGCTGCCCCCGAGGTGTTCTGTCCAACAGTTTCTGAAGTACTTGGCCCTTGAGGTCCAGCGCGATTCCTGCTTGATCCTTCCATGCGCGCCAGAGGTTCATCTGGGTCCGAAACTCCTGAAGGCCGCTGGTCTACTACTGTATCGGCTATCCCCTCCCTTATAGTGGTGGGGGAACTTGCAACTTCTTCCCCAGCAGTCTCCAAAGGCCCAGCATGTCCTTGGGCCCGGTACCGGATTCCCCAGGCAGGAGCAATAGAATTGTCCTCCACCCCTGCAGTTCTCCAACGGGAATCCAGTCTCTCTCCAGGGATCCTGCCAGTCGGTTCCCGATGGCCGTTCCGCCGTCCCCTTGGAAGAGAAGGAATCGTACAGAGCTTAAGGCGATTGTAATGCGCAACAAATAAGGGTCTACCCTGGGAAGACAATTTAAAGAGCTCCTCAGACAACTTTTCTTTAATTGTATACGGCCCCGTATAATGTCCCTGAAACTTGGGACACCGGCCCCTTTTCCTGGCCTTGTCCCGAAGCCACACTCGATCCCCAACCTCATATTTTGGCCCACGCACCCGTAAATCATAAAATTGCTTTTGTCTCAGTGAGGCTTCTTGTTGGTGTCTACAAATTGCCTCATGCACAGACCGCAGCCTGCTCTCCACCTCCTGGACATAGCCTCCTACTGATGTATATGGTTTGTTCACCTCCACATTGAACAGTAAATCCGAGGGCATAACCATTTCCCTACCAAAAAGTACATAATAGGGAGATAACTTTGTACTAGCTTGAGTGCTACTCCGATAAGCCATCATTACATATGGAAGGAGCTCATCCCAATTCCTCTGATTTGAATGTACAAACATGGAAAGCATTGTTGTCAGAGTACGATTTAATCGTTCTACCAACCCATCTGATTGAGGATGATAGGGAGTAGTCCTAGTTTTCTGGACCTCCAAGAGATCACAAATCTCTCTAAATAAAGCAGATTCAAAGTTCTTTCCCTGGTCTGTATGAATACTCTTTGGTGTGCCCCACCTAAGAATGAACTGTTCGACCACTACCCTAGCCACAGTATCAGCTTCTTGATTTTTTAAAGCAAATGCTTCACACCACTTGCTAAAATAATCAGCAATTACCAGTATATACCGGTTCTCCTGGATCGTGGTAGGCAAGGGGCCTACAATGTCTATCCCCACCCTCTCAAATGGGTAGGTAGCTTGCATGGGATGAAGGGGGGCACGGGGCTCTGGCCCACTAGATTTATATACAGCACAAAGCTCACATTTCGTACACCACTCTGCAACATTATTACTCCATCCTGGCCAAAAGAACCTAATCCTCACCTTTTCCTTTACCTTATTAATCCCCAAGTGTCCCCCTGTTTTTGTATTATGCAGTTTTTCTAACACCTCTGGGACTAACACTTTTGGAACCACAACTCGCTCGCATGGATCGACTCCCTGAAGACCCCTCTGGGTGCTCTTTAAGACTCCATCTTCCAGACTCAAGGTATTCCACATATTCCAATAGCCCCGCAGCTGAGGATCTTGCTTCACTTCTACGGGAGGCTTGTGCCTACTTTGCTCCACCCAGGCTTTCACTTTACGAAGGATCTCGTCTTTATCTTGTTCCACCCTCCAGTCCCAAGTTGGAGGTTCACATTCTTCCATCAAGCAGACTTGCTCTACTTCAGCAACCGGTAGTCGGGACAGAGCGTCGGCATTTCGATGGGAAACTCCAGGGCGGTGGACAATGTCATACTCGAATGATGCCAGCTGTTCCAACCACCTTGCAACTTGACCCTCAGGGCAGTCGAAGCTATGAAGCCACCGTAGGGAGTTATGATCTGTTCTCAGCGTGAACTTCTTCCCCATCAGGTAGTGTCTGAACTGTTTCATAAAAGTCACAACAGCCAGCAGTTCCTTCTTTGTAGTAGCATAGTTCCTCTCTGTCCGACTCATAGAGCGACTTGCGTATGCTATAACACGTTCTTTTCCTCCAACCTTTTGCGACAAGACTCCTCCGATACCTGTATCACTTGCATCCGTGTCCAGCAGGAAAACCGCCTCTGGGTCTGGGAAAGCCAGAACAGGTGCCATTGTCAACAGTCTCTTAAGCTCATCAAAAGCCTCTTGACACTCGCCCGTCCACCTCATCTTGGCTCCCTGCTCTGTGAGTCGGTGCAATGGCCTAGCTATTTTAGCAAAGTCCTTAATGAATCGTCTATAATATGAGGCCAACCCCAGAAAACTCCTGACCTCTGTGGGGCTCTTTGGAACAGGCCACTGTTGGACTGCAGCCACCTTCTCTGGATCCGTCTGGACCCCATCCTTGGAGATCACATGTCCCAGGTACTTTACTTGCCTCGCAAATAACTGGCACTTGCTGGGCTTAACCTTGAGGTTGGCTTGACTCAGCCTCCCCAAAACGGTCTGCAACCGACTAAGATGTTCCTCAAAAGACCTACCAAAAATAATGATATCATCAAGGTAAATAAGGCAGGAGGTCCATTGCAAATCCGCCAGGGTCAACTCCATGAGGCGCTGGAAAGTGCTGGGCGCATTACACAATCCAAAGGGAAGGACATTAAAATGGTACAGACCCGTCCTGGTCACGAAAGCAGTTTTATCCTTGTCCCTTTCATCCACTTCCACCTGCCAATAACCACTGGCTAAATCCAAAGTGGAAAACCACTGGGCAGAAGCAAGAGAGTCCAAGGCATCATCAATACGTGGAAGGGGGTAAGCATCTTTTACAGTAACCTCATTTAGCTTCCGGTAATCAACGCAGAAGCGCAGTGTCCCATCCTTCTTTCTCACCAACACCACTGGCGCTGCCCAAGGACTACAGGAGGGACTGATAATACCATTAGTCAGCATGGCATGGACTTCTCGGTTCATCTCATCCTGGAAATGAATAGGCACTCTCCTCTGGGCCATTCTAATGGGTGGGGCATCTTTAGTGTCGATCCGATGCGAACATAGGGGGGTTCTACCAAGGTCATGGGGACCCATACTGAAAACAGACAAATTTGACTGTACCAGTTCTTTAACGGCCTCTAGCTGCCCCCTGCTGAAGCCTCTATTAGACAGCCCCAAGTTACTCATGATGTTATCTACTTGGTCATCAGGGGTTATTCCAGCAGCATCCAGGGATTGACAAAGTTCTATATCTGACGTGAAAACCCCTAATGACATGGCTGTCTTCAACTCTATCGGTTCGGTAGAGATATTCATGATTCTAACAGGAATCTCCCCCTGAATTACTTGACCAACAGAACGAGCAACGAGCAGGTCATATCTTTCTAAGAGCATCTCACTGGGCTCCACTAGACCATAAACCTCACCCAACTGTACCCCTGGCACCAACCCAGGTATCACTACTTCTGACCGGGGGGGAACGACTATACCTTCCTTAACCACAACCTTCCCAACCTCCCCTCTCTCAAATGCCCCGAGCAACGGCAGACTCTTTCCTAAGAGTGAGCAGGTATTTGATTTTAAATTGATGATGGCCCCAAACTTGGACAGGAAATCAGTACCCAACAAAACTGATTGGTTAATATCTCTACAAACTAGGAATTGGTGCTTCACCTGTAACACGTCGAAAACACAAGGGCCCTCCCAAATCCCAAGAATGTCCAACAGCGCCCCATTAGCCGCCCGCACCTTCCCCTTATAAGTCTGTAATTCTGCTTGGGCATTAACCTGCAAATCAGAAAGGAATGTGCTGCTCAAGAGAGACACTTGTGCCCCTGTGTCTATAAGGCAATTGGCAGGCTGTTCTAATACCTTCCCATGGATATAAAATCCCATACCAGCACTTTCCAAGCACAATAGGGGCTGACTGGACAAATCCGGGTGGGTGGGTGAGCAGCCCGGAACACCCACCCGTTCTAGTTTTCCGACAGCTTTGCCTTTGTACAGTTCCTGCTTATATGACCAAGGTCACCACAACACCAACACCGCCGACTAGATGGGTCTGAATCACTCCTAAACCTAGACCCCCTATTCCCCACATTAAAATTTGGTGAGTGGGCTCTTTCCTCCTTTAACTTCCGAACCTCCTGAGTTAAATAGTCAATAGCTTTCAGAACCTCAGTAAGAGCGCCAGCATCCCCCTTCTCACAACGTGCCTGAACACTCCGGACCTTAGATTCCTCTGGCACATAGTCTTCCCTCTCTAAATCCCGTAGCACTTCCAGCTCTGTAGCTAAGGTAATGGCTTCCTCCAAGCTCTTCAGTTTGGCTGCCCTCAACTGCACCCTTATATCACCCCTTCCCACCTGACTGATAAAATGGTCCTTTGCCAACATATCTACGACCTTACCTTCCACCCCGGGATAAGCTCTCTGGGCCAATCTCCTTACTTTATTCCCAAACTCACAAGCTGATTCCCGACCCTCACGTCTACAGCTTTGAAAATTGAGCCGCTCAACTTCCTCATTAGCAGGTGGGGTTAAGTATTTCTCTAGATGAGTCTTCAGCTGCCTATAATCAGTTCTGGCCTCAGCTGGTAAACCCAAGAAGACTTCCCGACCCTTTCCTTTCAGTAATAAGGTCATAAACTTCACCCTTAAATTATCATCCCAACCATTCAATTCAGAAGCTAACTCAAACTGCCCAAGCCAGTCAGGCCACGTACAGGAAACACCATCAAACACTTCTGGCATAAATGCGGGCCGAGAAACACCCATAGTAGAATTAGAATTACTGGAAGTGTCCATCTCTACGTTTCACTGGGGGGAGGGTAACCTTCTAAAAAAAGGACTTAATAAAAACTATCCCACCGCTGCCACCAAATGTAGTGGTTTTTGCCTGTGTATCAATTATCTAATTGTTTAACCGCTGCCACCACCTTTGATAAGCCAGGAAGGTCTGGCCAGGATAATTCAACAATAATTCAAAGGGACCTTAATACTATAAAAATACACAGTTTATTATAATACCACAGTAAAAAGTTCCATCACATCCCCGGTTGTCTTACCCACTATCGGATGACTGCTAAGGATCTATTTGGGCTAAGAATCTATGTAATACACACACACACACACTTCAATGCATAACCCACACATCAACACTGCACGTCATTTTAATGACCACCACAAAGTAACCCCCCACTTTACGATCAACCACCCACTTACACAACACCACACCCACTGAATATGGAGCACACTATTATATAATATGTGTTGCCTAGCCCTAGCTCAGCCTTCCTACACAGCTATAAGATGCCTGGGAGATGCATATGGTCATAGTTAACACTAGCAGTCACTCGGCATTTATCAAATAAAATCAGACACGGAGACTAAACATCCGGGAAATCCGCTATGAGAAACACACATTGAAACCCAACCCCAGGTTATCATCACGGGAGTATATCTCCATAAAAAGTCTAACCAAGGATCAACTGACCCGGCTTGATTTGGGAAGTCCTCGCCCCCGGGTGCAAACAGTCATTTCCCGGTTAAGCGCGTCTCTTCAAACGCCAGGCAGCATAATTAGTTCGCAACCCATCAGCCTCCGTCTTCTCTCTGTCGCGACACCCACAGCCGGTCCAATACCAGGAGTCCCCGTTCTCCGAAATCACTTCCTTTTAAAACCCAGACCCCGCCCCTTTTTCCTAAATTAAGGGTTCTTTACACTACTTTTTAAACGCTGATTTGCGCTACATTACGACGTTTCCACAAGGTAAACAAACTACAGAGATACGTATACAATACTACTTTTTAAACGCTGATTTGCGCTACATTACGACGTTTCCACAAGGTAAACGAACTACAGAGATACGTATACAATACTACTTTTTAAACGCTGATTTGCGCTACATTACGACGTTTCCACAAGGTAAACAAACTACAGAGATACGTCTACAATACTACTTTTAAACGCTGATTTGCGCTACATTACAACGTTTCCATAAGGTAAACAAACTACAGAGATACGTCTACGTTTTAAACGCCGATTTGCGCTACATTACGACGTTTCCACAAGGTAAACAAACTACAGAGATACGTCTACAATACTACTTTTAAACGCTGATTTGCGCTACATTACGTTTCCATAAGGTAAACAAACTACAGAGATACGTCTACGTTTTAAACGCCGATTTGCGCTACATTACGACGTTTCCACAAGGTAAACGAACTACAGAGATACGTATACAATACTAGTTTTTAAACGCTGATTTGCGCTACATTACGACGTTTCCATAAGGTAAACAAACTAAGAGATACGTCTACAAATACGCGATGCCAACGGACACGGTATGAAAATTCGACAAGGTAGGAAAATTCGACAGACTAGTCTATAAATACTCGCTGCCAGCTGATACGGTAGGAAAATTCGACAAAGTAGGAAAATCCGACAGAACACCGGTTTAGGGAGCTTTGCGCCAACGCACCGTCAACACGGAGTGGAAAATAGAAGCTTGCATGAATCAGCCAAACAGCACACCTGTTCAATGACTCAGCCCAGCAGCCACAGCAGACCACAACAGAGTGAGGATATTGCCTACCCGCAGCACCACCATTCGTGTGTATATATGCTACAGCCAACACCCACTCTTAATTGGACACACCTGGCGCTCACGTAGAGGGAAGGGAGGAGGAGAATGGAAACACCTCACACTGACTATAGTTGCAGTCACGACTCGTAACCCACTCGTAGCCCATCACAGGCTTCACCTGTTACAGAAAGTAACTTGTAATCTAACGTAGTTACTTTTAAAATCAAGTAATCAGTAACGTAACTAAGTTACTTTTAAAAGGAGTAATCAGTAATCGGATTACTTTTTCAAGGTAACTCAGCCATCACTGCCCATACGATTGTAAAGCTGCTTTGTGACAACGTGTGTTGTGAAAAGCGCTATATAAATAAATTTGACTTGACTACATGGACTGCTCAATGTACTGCCTCTGCTCAACATTATGTTAAGTGTTCAAATGTGACTGAGGACTTGATTAACTAGATTTCGAACTGAATTCTGCAGGATTTTAGATCACCAGGACCGAAGCAATGGACATATGAATAAAGTTCATGGTCCTATTTGCTAGTTTTTTCACACTTGACAGCCTGTTTTCAATCATTTTATTGATCTTGATACAGCAACATAAAATTGTACAAAATTAATTGCACTTATAGCAATTTACTGAGGAGTAAGACGTAACGTTTGCACTATGTTTTTGGCTAAGCTGTACATAACCTTTTTTTCTGTACAGCTTTAAAAAAGGGGGGGTCTATTTTGGTTAGATGTTGGGTGGAACCCCGAGAAGAATCGCAGTGCGTTAAGTTTCGTTTTCGAGGAAACTAGGAGGTAACGCAGCCCAACAAAGATAAACGTACAGTAATGACTCCTCATATGAACTCATGTGGTGAAGATGTGTCCCTCTGGTGGTCAAAAACAACCACTTGGCATTATTAGCAAATATTAAATATTAAGACTAAATAAAAATATCTAAACTGGCATCCACAAACATTCCAATTTATCCCCTTGTGCCGAAATAAGCATCCCGCGCCAATGATGAGCGGTGGAAATGTTTCAAATGTTTTTACTCAGACGCTGTTCGAGCTCCGATGCTTTGATGTGTTTAGTACTGAATGTGCTAAATCTCGCCAATACTCATTTAATACCCGCAAAATCGAGATGAAAAAACGATGTTTAACACATTTACGCTCACTTCCTTTAATTCCTCCATGTCTGTAAAGTAAAGTGCTCAGCAACACCAACTTTACTCCCCCGAACAGGAAGATGTGCAGAAATAATCAAACCCCCCGTTAGTTTCGATAAAGTCACGTGACTACTGTTATAGTTCGTTATTCACTCACCAGTCTCGATCGCGATTTACAAAGACGAACTTTATCAAACGAATTAAAATGCCTTCTGTCGTATCATCACTAAACGAAGAGAAAGAAAGGAGGATACAGAGTTTTTTCACCAAGCCTGTTCGCCTTCATCTTCTCTACAAGAGTAGTTTTCATGGAGCCGACATCCAGACTCTACTCTCTAAATTTGAGGATGAGATGTTTGTCGTTGCAGTGTTTCTAGATTCGGGGCTGCTTAGAGGAGGGTACACCACTAAGAACCTAAGAAATGGAACCGAGTTTGCTGACACAGATGCATTTGTATTTGAAATAGACAAGGACCAAGCGAAACGTTTTGGGGCGTCCGGTTCTGTCAAAGGTGTCACCGTGAGCACGCACAAGCCCACAACAGGTCAGGGGAAGTCACTCTTTCAAATACAAGATTCAGTCTGCTTTGGAAGCTGTATACACATATACTCAGAGAAGAACAGATTATACGTGAACTTCAACTCAGACATCACATACTGCACCCGGTGGGATCACGAAAACCAACTTTGTGTTGATGTGGAGCTGCACCGTGTTCAAGGTACGTTTACCCGAAGACCTGCGAATATAATAGACAGATGCGGCATCGTTAAGACCATCACAGTTACTAACTCCACTTTTTCTTGTTTAGAACTTGAAGACTTTCTATTCCCTCCTTGGAGAGAAGTGCGCTGGACAGAGAAGTAAGTCAGCGATAAGAACAAAAAAAAACTATTTAGTCAGTAGACATTTTATTAGATTCATCTGCAATTGTAGGTGTGTTGCCATTAAAGAATTACTGTGTAGGCGCAACTATGAAGCCACGATGACACAATCAGCAGAACTGTAGTCAGAAACGTCCCAGTTGTCTTAATTGTATCACTGCTAAGGTGATGATGTGTATGACTACAGATCAGTAATTGTAGAACAAGATTGTAAGAATTGACGAATGGACTTGGTTCCTGTTAACTGGTTAAAACAACTCTGTGGTTTAGAACCAGGCAAACCATGAGGACGAAACTTGTGTCCTGCAAGGTGAAGCTGGAGTCTCTGTCACGGGTGAAGGCCTTGCTCCTGGGCCCTGTGGGTTCTGGGAAGTCCAGCCTGGTCAACTCCATCCGATCCGTCATGTACAAACGCGTCATGCATCTGCCCATTGTTGGCAGCAAAGAGAGAGCTTTCACCAAGAAGGTTGGAGGAGTCTTTCATATTCAGATGAACGTTACTGTAGTTCCATAGTGGATTGTGTACTGTCATCATGACTCTATATGTCATGACTGTTTCCCCTCGTCTTCCCCTCAACTTTCTTCTCCCTGCAGCTGACAACGTATGATATCCGTTCAGAGAAGGGAGGTGCCCCCACTGCTCTGGGTCTGTGTGATGTGATGGGGTTAGGGGACCAAGACTTGGCCGGTCTGTCTTACTCTGATGCCCTCGCTGTCATTCAAGGCCGTGTCCCAGAGGGATACAAGGTGTTTGGTTTGAGTTCTTCAGCTATGTGTTTGACCTTTAAAGCCCAGAATCATGACTATATTGTGCTGTGTCATCACACAACAAAGGAGGCTTTGAAAATTAAACATGTTTTTGGGGTTTTGCAGGTTACTTTTAAGTAGTAATTGCGCATACATTGTTTTACAAGCTATTAATAACATTGTTCAGACTGATTATTGATGTTTGACCAGTTGTCATCTGTGTTGGTGGTGTTTCTGCAGTTCCAGAGTGACGCTCCAATCAGTGATAAGGTGACTGGCTACAGGACCGCCCCCTCCCTGAAGGAGCAGGTCCACTGTGTCCTCTTCGTCCTGGACGCCTCCGAGGTGGAGTCGTACTCCAACACCCTGCGCTCCACCCTCAGGGAGCTCCACACCGCTGTCTCTGAACTGGGTGAGAGGTTGTCCTAGACTTATCACAACACTTTATCAAACACCTTAAAGGCCAGGTCATCAGCAGACAAGCTGTGCTTGTCCTTATGGTTGTTGGTGTGACAATGACCGGATCTCCCTCAGATTCACAGTGGCTTTTATGTATTATTCATTTACTGGTTCATATTGTGAGAGTCTGTTATATGGCTGGGGGTTTAGGGTTTCTGTTCAGGAGGGGGTCTTACTAACAGGCTGCATTTAACGGTTAAATTGTGTTAATCCTGTCGTGGATGTGCACCCCACCACAGGTGTGCCTCGGTTGATTTTGCTGACTCATGTAGACCAGGTGTGCTCCACCGTTGAGGAAGACGTCAAGCACGTCTACTCCAGCCGAACTCTGCAGGAGAAGGTAATGACTGTGCTGACGTTAATATTTCTGTTAGAATAAAGGAGCAGGTGTTTTATTCATGTGAAAATACACCCAGTACTGCCTCTGAACAGATGTGTAAATGACATGTCTGATTATCTGTGTAGTACATTACTGCGGTCTAAAGTACATTATGCAGTATTGTTCCTGGCTATATTTGATCTTAGTTACATCTGCTCAGTATATTAAGCATATTCTGAAATTTGTGAAATATGGATGGATGGATGGATGGATGGAATGATTGATTGGTTGATTGATTGTGTAGTAGTAGTCAAACTGCCTCTCTCTGCCTCTGGTCCCTACACAGATGCAGAATGCAGCAGAATTGGTAGGACTTCCATTGTCCTATGTGCTGCCAGTGAAGAACTACATTTCCCAGCTGGCAGTAGACTGCAACACCGACATCCTGCTCCTCAGTGTAGTCGACAGCATTCTACAGGCTGTGGATGATGGGGGGGGGGGGGGGGGTGGCGAACGTAATTTATTCGGATCCGGTCCGCGGTCCGCCTCTTGATGCTAGATTTCGGATGGGGTCAATATAAATCTGGGGGGGACATGTCCCCCCTGTCCCCAGTGCCATCTGCGCCCCTGCCACTGACTCATCACTCCTCAAATCATTCTAATCATTAATCAATTAATAGTAATTAATCAATTAATTATCAATAATTTTATTCTTTGTATATATACAAATGTTATAAATATTTCCATCCAGTCTATATCACCAAGACCAAAGCTGGGTACCCCATCCTCTCTCTCTCTAAAATATAACTAGTTGGGTTAAAAATGTAATGGTCACATAATTATTAATCTGGGACACGGTACACTTCAGGTTGTGATATCATCTACCAAGTTAAAGTTTGTTTACTGCTGATGTCAGGACATTTGCAGCTTGCTTAATTTAGAAGAAAATTTTTTTATTCATATTTGGACAGAGTTCATCACAAATGTACTGCAAATGCCATGTGAATAAAGTTCATACTTATATTTGCTATTAGAGTTTTGCTTAAAAAATGTTTTTTTTTCATATTTGACATGTAGGCTACTTGTAGCAATTTACTGTGAAGTAAGATGTAACGTTTTCACTCCGTTTTTGACTAAACTGTCCAGAAATCGTCGGCGCTTGAAGCAATGTTTTATGTTCATTTATAACATGTGCAGGAAGCATGCATACAACATTTTTATCTTGTTCGAGTGTTATTAAACTTATCTAGTGGTGAATAATGAAAAGGCGTTAGGTTGTTCCCCGCTGTTCGATTGTTGGATTCTCATCGTTTTTTTTGATTGGCTGTAGGCTAATAAGTTGGAGATGTTGGACCCCCGAGAGGAACCGCGCCTTAAGTTTCGTTTTCGAGGAACTGTAAGGATTCAGTGGTATTGTATATCCGGATATTTGCTGGGCTGTTCGTTTTCTTCCTCAAGGAAGTGCAATTGTGAAACATTCAAGCTTGTTTACTAACGGATAACACACTCGTTGTGACGAGTGAACGACGTTTTCCCTGAAACTATGTCTTCTGCGGCGTCCCAACTGGACCTGGAACGCGAGAAACAACTACTGAAGCTCTTTACTCAACCAGTGAAACTTGGCCTCCTGTATAAAGGGAGTATTCACGGATATAAGTATAACACGCTCTTAAACAAATTCAATGAAGAAGGAAAATGTGTCATTATATTATATTTGGTCTCAGGCGCTGTGAGAGGGATTTATGTGAACGAGAAGTTAAGTACAGGAAGTCAAGGATCTACGGACAAGGGCGCGTTCTTATTTGATGTAAGCAAGCAAGGGGCAGCAAAATATCCAGTGTTGGATCCATCAAAAGCGTTCGCGTGCAACTATGGAAATAAAGGCATCGCATTGAGCACATTGCAGTTCGGAAGCGCGATCGAATTGGATGCTAAAGACATACGCATCGTCAATTTCTGTTCCAGTGACATTATCTACACTTCAACCGGCTGGCCCACGGAAAATACTCGTACCTGTGAAGTTGAACTGCATCGAGTACAAGGCAAGTTTGCCCTAGCTCGAGGTCCCTGAAGTGTGTGTGTGTGTGTGTGTGTGTAAGAGAGATTCACTGTTATTTATATTTGTAGATGTTGGACACTTGATACCCGACTGGAGGCATTTGTCATGGACAGTATGGTAAGTGGTGTTTAGAAATATCAAAAGCTAATTTCTTCACCTGCAGGAAACAGTATGTTTACCTCATCATAGATAATTAATCACAAAATTAAAATAATGATTCGAAGCTAGCTTTGATTTTGTACCTGACCTCCACCACGGATGCAAAACTTCTGTGTGATCTGCTCACGTAAAACAATGAAATGCCCAGAGCTGACAACGATGCTGATTAATATTTTAACTACCCGGTCCACTTTAAACATTGTTTTTTTATTTCCCTAAGGTAGCACTAGTACCCAGTGTAATGATCACAAATGACTGGACTTTGCTTGACCGATCTAGAACTGAACTCTGCAGGATGTAGATCATCAGAACCAAAGCTGGATAACCCCCCCCCCCCCCCTCTCTCTCTCTCTCTCATCGTGCTATTTAGGTTGATAGGAGTTGTCATCATCAGTTTGCAATCACATTAATTAAGTTCCAGTAAATATAATTAATATTTATCTAGGGCATGGTGCACGTTAAGCTGACATCTCGTCGTCCGAGATGTGCTGTCATATTCTGGGTTTTGGTATTAGCTGACATCAAGGTAGGTACAGCTTGCGTAATAGAGCATGTTTGACAGCCTGTTTTCACTAATAAATATTTATCTGGATACAGCAACAAAGAATTGTACTAACTAAATAAATACCTACAGAAGCATGATTGCATTTAGAATAGAATAGAATAGGGTATACTTTATTAATCTTGGAGGAAATGTCAGTTGTTAGCATGTAACAGTGATGGATATATACACAGTAGAAAGATTCATACAGTATAAAATAAAATATAGAGAATGTAATAGAAGGTATAATAGAAAAAGAAATAAGTGTAACCATAACTGAGCAGCCAGATGTAGACACAGATGAATGTTTTAGGTACAGTATATACAGACTACGGATTATGATTAAGATATTAAGTAGTTATTAAATAGAAATGCTAGAGTGGTAAAGTGGTAAAGAGTTCAGTAATACAGCAGGTATATAATGTGACAGCACTGCAGGTACATAGATGTACACACACACACACACACACACACACACACACACACACACACACACATGTAGCCCTGCACATAGATGTACACACACACGTAGCCCTGCAGGTACGTAGATGTACACACACGCGTAGCCCTGCAGGCACATAGATAGATGTACACACACACACATGATGAATCTATTCCATAGTTACATGTAGATACACACACACACACACACACACACACACACACACACACACACACACACACACACAGTCTAATCCATAGTTACACGTAGATACACACACACACACGACCAGTCTAATCCATAGTTACACGTAGATACACACACACACACACACACACACACACACGACCAGTCTAATCCATAGTTACACGTAGATGTACACACACACACACGATCTTTGTGGTGTTGTAGAGCCTGATGTCTCGAAGGTTGAAGGACTTCCTGAGTCTATCAGTGGAGCTGGTGGACAGCCTCTCCACCTGCTTGTTTGCTTCACCAGTTCAGTGTGTACTGGGTGTTTATTGTTGTCTAGTATTCACTGTAGTTTGTTTAGTTTTTTCAGCTACTATAACCAGTGATTCTAGCTCAGTGTCGATAACTGACCCAACTTAATCAGATTATTTAGCCGTGTTTCCTCTTTCTTTGATTGACCAGTCCAGTTTATTATTCAAGTGTCCCCCAAGGTACCTGTAGGTACTGACCACCTCTACATCACTTCCTTCAATTGAGATGCGTCTTGGAGGCTGTCCAGACTGACAGAAGTCCACCACCGTCTCTTTTGTCTTTGAAGTATTTAGCAGAAGGTGGTTCTTCTGACACCTTCACTAGGTTTCCGTCTTCCCCTCCCTGTCCATCCCTCACACATCCAAGAACAACTGTGTCATGTGAGAACTTCTGCAGGTCTCAGAGTTGTAGCTGAAGTCAGAAGTGTAATGTGTGAAGAGAAAAGGGGACAGTGCAGTTCTCTGTGGTGCTCCTGTGCTACTAATGACCGTTTCTGACGTGCAGCTCCCCAGCCTGACATACTGTGGTCTATTAGTGAGGTCATCCGTAATCCAGGTTGCCAAGTGTGAGTCCACATTCATTGCCGTCAGTTTGTCTCTGAGAAGAGTGAGATTTAATAAAGGGCATTCCTTATTCAGGGTCATGCAAACAGGCAGCTGTCAGATCAGACAGAGTGTCCGAACATGAAACATAACCAACATGCAAAGACATTCCTAAACACAAAGAACAAACCGTAATATCCAACAAGAACACGTCACCACACGGAGCTGAACATTTAAACAAAGACCAACACAGACTTGACAAAACACAGGGCTATTATACACGAGACTAAACAAGGAAGACCTGACCACAATAACGAGAGGAAGGGTTACAGAGCACAGGGAGGGACTACAACTGACCCACAGAACCACATGGCTACAAGACGTGAGTGACAGGTGGGGGCGGGGCTAACAGTGACAGTATTCAAATTACTCAAATCCACAATGAAATTTACATTTAACATTAACATTACCATGCCCAAATAATGAAAACGTGATTAAAAAAAATATCTGTGTCCCGAATCATGAAAACTGAAAGACTCCACTATTAACTGTTTATGTAACGAATGGGAATAAAGTTGCAAGATAGCAGGCTGATTTAAAGAAATTAACCACTTTAATAAAGAAAAGAGAAACACACAGGAGCAGCAACATAAATACAAGGAAGCGCAACACTTTGCGAACAAGTAACAGGACTAGAGATTATATATCTAAATGAAACGGACAACCAGGTAAACGGTACTAGAACGGGCCGCACACGGAGGGTCTACATAAGTCATGAGGGAGCACTACGAAGACATGAGAAACAGAACACGAGGGTAAAACACACAAAGGAGCAGGCTACTATCACTGAAAAAAAGAGACTAGCCATGTCTTGGATTTGTGTTAGATACACTCAAAATGCTTACATAACTGCCTCATGTTTTAAACAGACATGCAATTTTATTGTGTAAAAACTACACAACACACAGAGAGAATAAGTTGCTGCTGAAGCAAAACAAATGTGTGCAACCAATGTCCACTATTGAATTGAGTAAATCCAACAAGTTCTTTTTTTCAGTGTATAAACAATAAAGGTAACTGAACATAACGGCTCTACAATCTAACTGTACACATAGGGAATATTCAAGGGAACAGGTTAAGACTAACGTTGAGGGAATAAAATTTAAGAGTAGCATGACGTTACCTGAACACAAGGAGAAACATAGGGAGAGCAGGCTACGGTGAACAACGGGGAAACCGGAACGTAAGGGCAGAATATTACGAAAAACATACATGCAACAAAAGTCAGGGAAAAGGAGAAACGAGGCCACTTAACGAAATATAGCTGGAATGTCACAGGAGAAGACACAGAGAGAACAGGACCTTTGGAAAAAACATACAGACTAACAACGACCAGGAAATGACCGACAGGGAGTACATGATACGGCGGAGAATAAATACACGGAAACACTGGGAAATAACAAGACACAGGTGAATAGGAACATCAGGCGTGATAGACAAAGGGAAACCTAGGAAACGGGAAAACAAGGCGGGGCTAGGGTCGACAAACATGGGACTGGGAAGATTGGTGGAGCTGGACGTGACAGTTAGAGAAAAACAACACTGCTTGACGAAAGCTTAGAAAGCTTGTGTTGTTTGTTTTTGAATAGACGTTTTTTGGAAGTTTGTGGTGTTTGTTTTGAACAGCCTTTTCAAAAGTTTGTGGTGTTTGTTTTTTAAGAGGCGGTTTAAAATCTTGTGGTGTTTGTTTTTTAAGAGGCGGTTTATAGTCTTGTGGTGTTTGTTTTTTAAGAGAGCCGTTTTATAATCTTGTGGTGTTTGTTTTTTAAGAGAGCCGTTTTATAATCTTGTGGTGTTTGTTTTTTAAGAGAGCCGTTTTATAATCTTGTGGTGTTTGTTTTTCATCTTGGCACAAAACATGTTCCCCACATGAACAAGTAGAAGAGGGCGGGTGGATTTTAGTGGAGTTTTGGTCGCCAGATGGATTAGAAACGAAGATGGAAACATGATGAAATGAAAGGTGACAAAATACTGTGTCATTTTTGCAGCGAACGCGATTCCATCCTGGAGGACATTTTGTCATTCAAGAGTGTGGGCGACGCTTTACCCCGGGTGAGGGCCCTGCTGCTCGGACCGGCTGGGGCTGGAAAATCCAGCTTCATTGTCTCTGCTCGCTCCGTCATGAACAAACGCGTCGTTCATCTGCCAATCGTAGGCAAGGCAATAAATGGATTCACCAAGAAAGTAAGACACGGAAACATATATGCACATGAATACATATATGCACACAAATACATATATCAGGGGTGTCCAACCCGTCAGAGACTAAGAGCCACTTTTTTTACTGTGTTACAGCAAAGAGCCACATCATACATATGGGCATGTTTGAACATCATCCATCCCTTCCTCTCTCTCTCTCACATACACACACACAGACCTCTGCTCATATTTATTATAAATGTCACACACAAACAATGTGGGGGCAGTTATGGTCTGGTGGTATGGAACTGGTCTTGCGACCAATGGGTCCTGGGTTTGATTCCTAGGCCTGAGGCCATGACTGAGGTGTCCTTGAGTAAGGCACAAGGTCCCCGGGCTGGGGCTGCCAACTCTGTTCAAAACGTCTTCTGTTCATATTCATATTTTTGTTTTGCTGTGCATTTTTTCACTGCCATTTTGAGAGCAAACTTGACACAAATTGTTTATTGAAATGATCTCGTCCTGACAGCGAAGCGGTGTTTTCATCTCACGCACATGCGCATTTGACGAAAAAACCGGGGTGAAATCAAGCTAAGTGAACAGCACATTGAAAAAACAAACACAAACTTCGATATAAACAAGTCGTGATATGCTGATATTCAGTGTGATATTCAGGACTTTGGCACGGTTGGAGGAGGTGGGCGCACACTACGAGCTCTGTTATGTACGCAACTGTTATGTACGCAACTGTTGTCCGTTATCAGCACTCTTTACAACGCCACTGACCTGCGCTCACCTTTAGGAAGTAGAGAACAGTGTCAGTAGTTTTGAATCCTCCTTCAGTCGTGTGCGGTGCCTTTGCTGCATCTCGTATGTGGTTTATTCCAAAACGTGTGACAGAAGCGTCTCATCAACGAGACTCAAAGCACAATCACAATAGCACAAATACTTCATGCCGCTAGTCTCACGTTTTCTACTATGCCGGTTTTAAAAGTATTAGCGGCTTGCTAGGCTTGTAAACAAACCGCGCACAACAAAGATGTAGCAGTGTGTCGCCCTCAGAGCTGATGAGGTAACCGGGCCACGGCACAGATCGTTTGTGCAGCTGAGAGCGCGGACCGGCTGGGGAGCCGCATGAAACCACACTGTAAAAATGTTTGTTGAATTTACGGTAATAAACTATAAAATAGCAACAACATTTCTTAAATATGTACTATTTCATTTTTTTTACCATCAACACTGTTGCTCATCTCATTGAAGGGGGATTTCTGTTGGAGAAAAATGTTTGCTAGACCTCTTTTTGTGATTGTTATCCATGTTTAGCATAAGACCAATCAAGGATGGATGTATTCCTAAATTAAGGCTGCATATTTGTTTTAATTTTAAAAGAAAACAACGTAAAATGTAATTTGTTTGTTTGTTTGTGTGCTGGAATATTGTCATTGTCTTGCCTGGTGATAATATGCTGTAATGTCTACCTTGAACCTGTATCTTCTCTCCTCCAGCTGAAGACGTATGAGATAGGGACCAGGAAGGGAGGCGCCCCCACTGTCCTGACTCTGTGTGACGC
This sequence comes from Brachyhypopomus gauderio, assembly GCF_052324685.1. Taxonomy (NCBI): domain Eukaryota; kingdom Metazoa; phylum Chordata; class Actinopteri; order Gymnotiformes; family Hypopomidae; genus Brachyhypopomus; species Brachyhypopomus gauderio. Next base: position 3,429,266 of record NC_135219.1, read on the forward strand.
AATGGCTGTAGGACACTCAGACTCACCTGGACTTTCTCTCTCCGACGCACTTGCCGTCATCAAAGGCCATGTTCCAGAGGGATACAAGGCATGTCAAAGAGAAAACCTTCACTGATATCTAAGGGTCATGTGTCATTTCCTGAATGTGGATTAAACCTAATCTTTGATTTAACTGATTCATTTTACTCTAGGCTTGTCTGAGCCTGGTAAAGGAGTCCTAAAACAACCAGTTTGTCAAGACATTAAATTAAATGTGAATATTTCTGTTTTTGTTTAACAGGCTTAGTATGAACCACAGGTTGTTTGGAAGAAAAATAAGTTGAGGAGGTTAAGAGAGATGAAAAATCTCAACTTTAACCAGCAGCACTGGTTAAAAGCTAAAATTAGCCCAGGAGTAAAAGCTAATATTAAAAGAATCCCTCAGATTCTAGTGTTAAGGAAACCAGTTAGAGACCTGATGTTTCTGAGGTCTTCGTATGAACTAGTCCTGACCATACAGATCCCAGTGGTTTACCTCATTATCCTTGATGAAAGGCTTTAGAGAAACGTATGTACAGTTATACAGTGACCAGCCATTTTAGGTAAGTACTTGCGTTACCATTGGTTTCTTTGGTTCTATGGTTGATTTATAAAGCGCTGGTGGATGTTTTGTGTTACTGCAGTTCAATTTTTACACTCCAATCAGTGAGAAGGTGACTGGCCACAGGACCGCCCCCTCCCTGAAGGAGCAGGTCCACTGCGTCCTCTTCGTCCTGAATGCCTCTGAGTTGGAGTCGTACTCCAGCAGTCTGCTCTCCACCCTCAGGGAGCTCCACAGTGAAATCTCCGACCTGGGTAAGCCCCACGCTCACCGACAGGCAAATCCTCACTCCATGTTTTGGGGGACAGATATACACTTGCACCACAGATCACCAGTCATGTTATATTCTTTCAGCATGGTACTGTAAGTGTTTACAATATTTACAAAGTGCCAAAGAGGTGTTGAGTCCTGCATTGGAGCTCCAGTTAGAGAAGACCGTCACGTTTAAGTGTAACGTTTAACGTGACGCAAGTGCAAGATTTTAAATATTTTAATAAGAGAGCAAGATAGAAAACTAAACAGGGGCGGAGAACAAAACACGGGAGAATATACAGGACTATCAAACTTAAACGAGAGGAACAGGTAAATATCTGACGGGAACAAAAATACAAACACATGGCAAAAAGCACACATAAAAACAACCACAACAACCACAGCAAAGGAAAACGCAATCAATACACAACACAACGTACTAGCAGGACGAACAGTAACTAAGAATTAACTAGGGCATGAAAAGACAGAACAACAAAACCAGGGAATTCAGCGGCAACAAGAAACAACAGGAGCGACAAGGAATCACAAACGGCAATACTAACAAAAAAACGCAACTAACACGAAGTAACAGGATACTAGACTACGGGTAAAACGAAGGGCAGAGAACACTAACGAACACGGAATACAAGATGAGCAAAACTACAAACACCAAAGAAAGAGATGTTGTCATACATAACTGCTTACACACATTGTTGTACATAAATGCTTATAGATGTTGTCATACATAACTGTGCCTACAGACATTGTTGTACATAACTGTGTTTACAGACGTTGTCATACATAGCTGCTTACAGATGTTGTTATCCACAGGTATTCCTCAGTTGATTTTGCTGACTCACATAGACAAGGTGTGCCATGCGGTACACGAAGATGTGAAGTTTGTGTACTCCAGTCGAACTCTGCAGGAGACGGTACGCCAGGGGTCAACAGTCACGCCGTCCTGCTGTCAAACGACACTAAAAACATGCTCGTAAAATGGCTGCTTACACATTCTATCCAAACAGTGCCAACTCATTTAAGCAACTCTTTAGCCCTCACTGCCCCTCACTGCCCCTCACTGCCTATTCCCTTCTAGACGAGACCTAATGAATGTTTTCACCAATACTGAACTTCTCTCAAGAGTTATGAGAGCCTACATTTAGGGGCCAGTGTGGTTTTAATTACCATAACATTCCATGCAGATTTGTATGAAATACAAAAAGTATTGCTCACCTTCTTCTGGATTTTTCCTTCCAATTTTGTGTTACAATGTGTTTAAATTGTCATGTCACCGTTGTTTGTCTCTTGTCCATACAGATGGAGAAGGCTGCCGAGCTGGTCCACATGCCCGTGTCCTCCGTCCTGCCCATCAAGAACTACGCCTCCGAGCACGCCGTGAACTGCAACATGGACATCCTGATCCTCGACGCCATCTGTCACGTGCTGCAGGCTATTGATGACATGTTGGAAGACCAGCACCCAGAGGATGTCCATATGGTAAAGGAAGAACCATTAAGACCACTGTAAGGTCCCACAAGCTGAACCTCATGGGGCATCTCAAAGAGGAGAATCCATCGTATTTTAGAGAAAAAATATCTAATAGTGGTACAACTGTGGTCCTACCATAATTCCTTGCCATTGTGAAAAGCCTTGGAGAGTGTTCCTCTCTGGAGCTAATTACCATATACCTGGCTGTATGCCTAACAGTGTGTATTGTCATATGCATTTTTCTGAAATAGATTCAATATTAGCGTCTCTTCTCTATGAACAATAAAATCTACTCTGTGTTGCGATCCTTAGTTTGAGTACAGTTGTTTTAATACATTTTGTTGAGTCCAATGTGCACGTTTCAAAGGCCAGTCTTCTTATCTGGGACTAGAACTACACTCCACACTGACCCAGGATCAGGTCAGCATCCCAGTGAGATACCAGCCTGAAATACAGATTCTGATTCAGGATCAGGTCAGCATCCCAGTGAGATACCAGCCTGAAATACAGATTCTGTCACTAATTTAGAAGAACATACATGATGTTGGAGCAGCAGGCAGCTGTATATTCTGCACTTACAGACAAGACCTTCAAACATCACATCACAAACATGGTCACATTGATGGTGACATGAAGGTGGTAGAGAAGGGCCTTCAGGTACTCCAACTTACACTTACAACCCTGTTGTCCACTGAAACTGGACCATCTGTGTCAATGATCCTACCTCTGAAAACAAGAATTCTGCAATTCATGACCCCAAGTGAGGAAGACCGCACCATCACTAAAGATGTCAGGACTTTCTTCTTAGAGTCACTGGATCCAAGGTTCAAGTCTCTGTCTCACCTAGAGTCTGCCCTACACCACAGGACATACTGGGATCTCACCTAGAGTCTGCCCTACACCACAGGACATACTGGGATCTCACTTAGAGTCTGCCCTACACCACAGAACATACTGGGATCTCACTTAGAGCCTGTCTTACGCCACAGAACATACTGGGATCTCACCTAGAGCCTGTCTTACACCACAGAACATACTGGGATCTCACTTAGAGCCTGCCTTACACCACAGAATATACTGGGATCTCACCTAGAGTCTGCCCTACACCACAGGACGTACTGGGATCTCACTTAGAGCCTGCCTTACACCACAGAATATACTGGGATCTCACCTAGAGTCTGCCCTACGTCACAGGATGTACTGGGATCTCACTTAGAGCCTGCCTTACACCACAGAATATACTGGGATCTCACCTAGAGCCTGTCTTACACCACAGAACATACTGGGATCTCACCTAGAGCCTGTCTTACGCCACAGAATATACTGGGATCTCACCTAGAGCCTGTCTTACACCACAGAACATACTGGGATCTCACCTAGAGCCTGTCTTACACCACAGAACATACTGGGATCTCACCTAGAGCCTGCCCTACGCCACAGGAGATCACTGATCGTAAGAGGTGAGACACTGAACTGAAGCAGCTCTCCCACACAGAGTATTACATCCATTTCTTCCAGGTAACAAGCACCGTCTCCTCAAACGTCTGCTTAAGTGGGCGGAGTCAGTGAGGCTGAATATGAGGTGGGTGGAGTCAGGATCCAGCTTCACCCAGTATCACCGGCAATCAATGTCTCACATTTGATGGAACGAGGAATTCTCTCTCTAATTTGGAAAGACAGAATCACTCCACATAGTGACAGAAGGTTCAGTACTTTTTCAGAACAAAAGCAAAATAGCTGTCAGATTCCACAGGCAAGCAAAGTATAACTAACCTACTGGAAAGATCAGATATATAATCATATTTGCAGTGTTTGTAATTAATTACCCACAGAGGTCTCAAACAGGGAAGCTTTCTTAATAACAGTAACAGACCCCCAAAGTTCATTATTAATCAAATTATATTAGAACATTTTTACAATAAAATTATTATTATTATAACAGTATGAACTGTTATGCCCGTATTGTGCATCTTTTACATGGTCCTGCTCTTTTTCTCTACCCGGCCTTTGTGTTTCGTTCCTCCTCTTGTTTGTTGTTTTTTCTACACAGCTACTGCAGTTCAGCACACACCTTTCTTCATTTCCTCTCCTTATTTGTGTTCTCAGACATTCCTCTACACCTCTGTGATGAAATTCCCCCCTCCTAAAATGGTGGTGATCTTCACGCCAGGATGAGTATTACATGTATATTCCAGAGTATTCCATGATGAGTATTACATGTATATTCCAGAGTATTCCAGGATGAGTATTACATGTATATTCCAGAGTATTCCAGGATGAGTATTACATGTATATTCCAGAGTATTCCAGGATGAGTATTACATGTATATTCCAGAGTATTCCAGGATGAGTATATTCCAGAGTATTCCAGGATGAGTATTACATGTATATTCCAGAGCTTGTGGAACTTGGAGAATGAAGAAATGAACAGTTGGAGTTCTTCACTGGGGTCTTGGGTTCAAGTCCCTATCTGAGTGGAGTTTCCATGTTCTCCCCGTGTCTGCGTGGGTTTCCTCCGGGATCTCCGGTTTCCTCCCACAGTCCAAAAACATGGAGGTTATGTAAATTGGCAGTCAACAAAAAAAAATTCTCCCTGAGTATGTGTCTTTGTCTCTATGTTCAATAAAAAGTAGTGTCTGTGTCTGTGTGCGTGCGTGTGTGTGTGCTTGTATGCCCAGTGGTGGATGGTGCTCTGCCACTAGGGTCTGTCCTCTCTCCCCTTCCTGCACCCCATTCAGTCCCCCAGGGGGCTGTGGCTTCCAGTAGAGAGTACGCTGTGCGCAATTGGCTGCCGCTTCTCGCCGGTGTGTGTGTGATTGATTGTCTGTGACTTGTACCTGTGTTAAATTGTAAAGCGCCTTGGGAATCTGGAAAGGCGCTATATAAATCGAACATTCATTCATTCATTCATTCTAATGTGTATGTAGCAATACCAAAAATGTCATCAATATATCTCAAACATTATAATGGTACAAGTGTATTTCTCAATGAATTCAACAAAGAGGTTGGCATGAGATCCACATTGTAGTCCCCATACTGACTCCTCCTATTTGTGAGTAGTACCTGGAGTCAAAAGTGAAGCAGTTCAGATTCAACACAAGTTCAGCTGGCCTTAAGAGAATCTCTGTAGGAGGATCTTCTCAGATGTCACATCAAACAAATGTTTTAAAGCTCTCAAACCTTCTTCATTAGGGATGACAGTGTACAGACTTTTAATATCCAGTGAAAAACACAAGAGTTGGCAGGTAGTGTTTGTCCTTTCGGGCGTTCAAGGATTTCTAGAAAATGTGATGAGGTTTAATATATGTTCCTTAAGGGTTGAACAATAGGTTGAAAAATGTCATCCAAAAACTGGGATATAATTTCTGTAGGGCAAGACCAGACGATGATACAACGGGACCTCCAAGATTATTGTCTGCATTAATTTTTGGGAGAAGATAGAAATGGCTGCAGTTAGGAATATCTACAATAAGATTGTGTGCTGTTGTGACGCACTCATACAAGCACACACTGTATTAATGCACACTGTTGTTTCAATGTGTTATTACTGGTGCTAGAGGCAGTCCTAGGTGTCCCGGGTGGGTGTGTGTTGTGTACGGAGAGTGAGGTGTGTGTTGTGTATGGAGAGTGTGTTGTGTTTGGAGAATGTTTTGTGTATAGAGAGAGTGTATTGTGTTTGGAGAGTGTGTAGGGGAAGAAGTGTGTGGGCGTGGCCTTCAGAAGACCCTCCCTCTTCCTGCTCTTCACTGGTTCCACTGATGTTCACCCTTAGGCTGCTGTCCAAAATGTAATCCCGGTTCTTCACTCGCTCCTCCATCATGGTTGTGATTAGAGTGCAGCCAATAAAGAAGTGGACCATCTTGTCTCTCTTCCGAACCAGTGATCTGGATGTTGATAGGCTCAGGAGCCATCCAAGCCCATGTCATCATCATCAGCTCCAATCAAAGCCTCTGGGGACAGTTCCTTACTGGCCGCAGATGATGTCACTGTCGGTCCATTCATAAAAGCGTCGATGAGAAGCTGCTGGATCCGTGTGTTCCAGAAATCAAACCACCCATAAGCTTCTGTTTGAAGGCTGTTTGGAATTAACAGATTATCCACTTCCAATTATGAACGTGTCAAAGTGATTGTCCATCGTAATCAACACTGTATGCTGCAGGTTAGATTGAACCCTGCAGTAATAGTTCTGTAAAACAAACATACAAGTTCACCTCATAGCGTCTCTCTACATCCATATTTCAGCTTACATCATGATTTATTGATGTTTTTCTCATCCTGGGAACATTTCACTGTCAGTAGACATCAAGCACTGTGCCATCTGCTGACAGTAAAATAGCTTTTTTCCCAAATCTACTTTAATGGTTTAAATGCACTTCAGAAAAAGGAACATATTTTGTACATCTGACACTTTGACAGTTTGACAACAGACATTTATCTCTTATTACAGATCGACTCCAGAGCGTCATGGTCTCTGGTAATTCTATAAATAAAGCTTCAATCACTGATAAGTGTCTAAAGTGACAGACAGTATTGCATTATGGGAAGACATGTACCTAGCATATTAATCCATTGTACACACTATTTGCTGGCTGACATCATTCTTGCTTTGAAACACTTTCATAAATTTTTCTTCATATAGGAATATGACAAGTGTAACCCCCTTGAACGGTGTGATAAATATCACTGCACTGATGTGTCCTGACCACTAGAGAGCAGTATAGTTGAGAAAGACATCAAGTTAGTTCCTCGTGCACTCATGGCCAAATAAACCATTGATTATGCTCGTGTCCTTCATCCGCCCGGGACACGTCTCGTTTACAGCACGAGTGTCCTGTTCATGTCCTTGATCCTGCCAGTCCTCAGACATCTTTACCACCCAGGTGTTGGGAGTTAGCTGGTAGATTTATTCAGTTGTGCGCAGGACAACACTCGACTGCGTAAGTGCTGCGTGCGTCTGCGTTCAAAGCTGTGATGGAGGTGGTCGGTCAGGATAGTGTGTCCTGGCTGCTGAGTGATGTTCTCCTGTGATCCGGACACACAGTAACCACCAGAAGACCCAGATCTGAAACCGTACTACTCTCAGTCGCTAACGGCATCCGAACAAAACCTCCTTGCCATACGAGGCCCTAAAACTCTTTGCCAAAACTTGTCGTTTACCCGCATTCATCATTTCATAGGGGCGTGACCCTCGACAAATCTTTCCCAAGATGCTGGTTGAAAATAAACTCCATCAAACAGGTAAAGTGTTCTTGTCCAAAATGACTGCGGTATATCAATCGCTGACGTCAATGTCACGCCAACCTCGAGACAGCAAACGAAAGCTGATTTAATTTATTAAGACAGAAAGATGCAAATACTGTAATCCCTTAATCAGTATTCATCTTTCGTTTGAAAGCTCTTTATTAGAGAATTGATGGCTCTTCAGAACTGAAATCTGCTTATTCTCTCTCTCTCTCCCTCTCCCATCACGAGCTGACAATCATCAACTCCGCGATCGTTCCTGGTCTCCTCCTCCTCCTCAAGAAATCACCCTGACGACAAGGAAAAGGGGGCGGGGCCCCCAACTCCCCGGGGACCTAGCACGCGCGAGCTTCATAATGAGCCGATGACCTGGAAGCACTGGACGGGAGAGCCGACGGTCCACGTGGACGCAGTTGCCGGGGCAGCAGGGAGACAAACCGCATCACACATTCCAGTGAAGCCACTGGCAGCGCTCGTTATTCCGCGCGCGCCCCTCCGGACTTTCACCGTGTAAGCGAATCTCCAACACGGCCGGTTAATTACTGCTGCGGCGCGGCGGGCCGGAGACGGGTGCTTAATTTACAGCTGAACCGGGCCCGGGTGGGATCGGCGTTCTCGCAATGACAGACTGTGAAATGATCTTTTTAAAACACAGAGGGGCTGGTGCTCCATCTGGTCCCTGTTTGACAGAGTGGTAAATTAGGATTATTGATTATGGCTGAGCACTTAGATGTGCGAAGCTGGGACCGCTCATCTCGGCAGCGGATCAAAGTCATTAAAACGCCCGTGTCGCTCGGAGCGGTGCGCCTCTCCAGAACCGCTGTCGTCCTGCGCAGGAAACCCACCCAGAACCGCCCCCCCCCTCCCCAAGCCGTTTTCATATCAGCTTCAGCTCCCTGACAACTGTTGCTGTTTCTGTAAACATCATTGTGTTTACAGAAACGCATGTATTCATTATTTTATGCCCATTGTTGTGTGTTTTATTATTATGTTTTATTGTTTTCCAGGCAGGTTACGGTTTATTAGCTACGATGAAAACAATCAGATGCTTGTAATCCAGAAATTTTGCTTCTACATGACAGACATGACATGGTTTCTGAGTGGAATAATGAATTTACGCTTGCAAATATAAAATCTGATAAGCTTTTGGGCTCAGACAAAAGCTTCAGTCACACACACACACACACACACAGAGCACAGGATTGGGCATTGGTAACTGGTAGAAGATCTGACAACCCAAACATGCTAAACTGTGTAGTCCTTTGATGTTCCAGAAGATGCACTTCCACATGACCAACAGGTTGGTGTTCCAGCGTGGTGTTCTAGGGTGGTGTTCTAGGGTGGTGTTCCAGCGTGGTGTTCTAGGGTGGTGTTCCAGCGTGGTGTTCCAGCGTGGTGTTCTAGGGTGGTGTTCCACGGTGGTGTTCCAGCATGGTGTTCCACGGTGGTGTTCCAGCGTGGTGTTCTAGGGTGGTGTTCCACGGTGGTGTTCTAGGGTGGTGTTCCAGCGTGGTGTTCTAGGGTGGTGTTCCACCCCTGGGGTCTGTTGAACTAAGACAGCGTTTGCACTCCTTCATCCTTATCCTGCAGTAGACATTGACAAGAACCTGCCTAGAACCTTCTGCAGCGTAAGCACCAGAGAGGTCTTGAACTCTGCAATAAAAGATTCCCGTTAATTGATAACGGAGCTTTAGGGATGCTCTTCCTGTCTCTGTCTCTCAAACCCACCACATCATTAGCAGATGTGTCATTCAGAGCTCACAGAGCACGGGTCTATGGGAGTCCTCCCCAGGTCAAAGGTCAGCAGTGCTCTGTTATACACAAGCGCCACGTGGACACCTCTACCTCTATACAGTCCGTGTACTATTGACTGAGGTTTCTCATTTAGCTTTTATAGATGAATGAACGTATTGTTCACACCAGTTGTGTGTGTGAGAGAGTGTGTGTGTCGAACCAATGACAGAAGAAACATGGGTAATGGGAAGAAGTATTTTTAATATGTATGTAGCATTATGCTGTACTGACCATATTTTTATGTTTGCTTTTTTGAAATGTTTGTTCCTGCTCAGACTCCGTAAGAACATTCCACCCTGTTCACTTTCATGACTCTAGTCATTTATTTGACAAAACAAGTATTCCTTTTACATGTCAAATACATACAGGCTATTGCATGGACATATTGCTTATCATTTCATATTGTTTATGATATGTTCACGTTAAGAATGTCAACAAACCCGCTCGTTAAAGACGGAGCTGACCGCACAAACGAGAAACATTTAAGACTTTGATTGATTTTGTTTTTCTAACATTTTTAATGGATCATAAATGCCACCACATCAATGTACAAGCAGCTTATATAGTTATTATGCTGATATTGTGTTGATTGAGTTGAGGCAAGTCAAGACCAGTAATCACTTTGATCTCTGACCAGCTCAAAATTGTAACCCTCTGAAGTCTCATGGGAAGTTATTCTGTGTGGCGTTATTAAGGTAACGCTGATGCTAATATAAAATAACATACTGCAATAATGGAACAGCGAGCTTTTAGGTGGTGTCTAGGGAAGCTGGGTCTGAACTCCATTGGTTGGGTGGTAACTAGGGAAGCTGGGTCTGAACTCCATTGGTTGCGTGGTAACTAGGGAAGCTGGGTCTGAACTCCATTGGTTGCGTGGTAACTAGGGAAGCTGGGTCTGAACTCCATTGGTTGGGTGGTAACTAGGGAAGCTGGGTCTGAACGCCATTGGTTGGGGGACACTTGGTCTGAACTCTACCGTCTGAGTGGTAACTTGGGTAAGAACCCACTCACCGACATCGGTGCTGAATGAACAACGACTTTCCATGGACTGACGGACTGAAGTACAGTTGAGCGTGTTGTTTTCAAGCCGTGCCCTGACTCCTTAAAGCTGAGACACTGGGAACCTGCAGGAGGTATATGGGAGGAGCCCACCCCTCCCCCCACGTCTTCCTGAGAGTGGCCTAATCTACTGTCATAGTGAAGCATTACAGGTCATCTTATTAACAAAACTGATGGACTCCACATATGACATACATACAGGTTTCTTTATATTGCATTTATTGCGGTAATACTGAGGTAATGGGTCTATGAACCTCTATCTTCATGGTGCTTTCTAGACCTGTTTTCTAGATACATATCAAGACTAGTCCTAGTCTAACCAAGTCCTAATGCATTAGTGTAAAACTGGCTGTAAAAAAAAACTCCTAAATCCTCACCTGAGTTAAACGCAAGTGATATCAAATCAATGTGTAATGCACCACTGTGTTCAATTACAGTTTAAATTACAGTTTAATTGCACATCTGCATTTCTCGTGGTCATAAGTGAGAGTATTGTGACCCGTTCTGTTCACTGTGTGTCCTCATCAAGGCCATGACGGTTATCCCTACACAGACAGGTTATTGTTTTCATCGATGGCCTGATTGTACTGTTCCTGAAGCCTTGCAGGTGATCTGTAGTAATCACCATGGTGATCTGTAGTAATGAGCGTGGTGATCTGTAGTAATCAACATTGTGATCTGTAGTAATCACCATGGTGATCTAGAGTAATCAGCATGATGATCTGCAGTAATCAGCATGATGTTTAGTGTATTAGTGTATTTGAAAAGAGAGAGACGCCCAACGAAAAGGGAAAGGAGAGCCAAGTTTTAGCGTAACTACTATTGTAAGCGAGCTAAAGAGCTTTCAGAGCCACAGTAAAGCACTCTGAAGATTAGGGTTAGAAATTGAGACACACAATTGAGACACATGATCGAAAGGCAATGAGCAAAGCCCGACGTTTGATTGGTCAGGCTTGAGTTTAAGGCGAAACTTGAAAAACAGGCGGGGAGGTGGGGTGAAGAGGCGGGGCTGAATTAAACTCCACCCCTCCCTCAGCCATCATCTTCATTTCCAAGGATGACAGACAGATTTAGGTCCCGGTTTGACAGGCTGCTTAGATTTTTTGTGTGTGTGTGTAAATGTCTTCATGTGACAGAAATATTTATTTTTAGGTGAGAAGACTTTGTTTTGTGTTATTGCTGGAGCGGTTGTGTCACGTGTATGGAACAAGCTGCCTGTGTGAACACAAGGGACGAGGTTTGCAGGATATATTAACCAATCACAGACTCCAAACCAAAACAATGTTGGGTTTCTACAGTAACATCCTTCATCACACCCTTACACACAAACACAGCCTGAAATAAATAAAGATCTCCACGCTTTCATTTTCACCATTTGATTCGTTCACTGTGGGACTCAATGGCCTGTTGGCCACAACACTGGACACGTGTACAGGAGTCGAAAAAAGCGTCAGAACTCTGTGGGTGGTGAAGTTGGCAGTAGCCAATCCACCATAGAGGACACTTCAGTCAGGTCTCTCCACCCTCATGCAATCCATCATGGTTCCATGGAGGTGGTACCACTCACCTCCGATGTCAGAGAAGACAGCAGATCCGGGGTGTTGGGGGAGTTTGACTGGGGTGGTGGGGGGTGGGGTGGGGGGTGGTGGGGGCAGATCAGGACAGGAAACCAAAGGCAGGTTCAGACACCAGAGAACAGACGACCACAAACGACAGGTGGAGAGTGGTCTCCAAGGAGAGAATCGAAAGCAGCAGACCAGCAGCAACAATACTTCACCAAGAGGAAGTGGGGATCGAACGGGGAAGCGAACAGACACAGGTGCTCTGGAGACGATGAAGGAGGGGGGCGTGGCTGCTCAATGGGCGGGGCTTGTTCGGGGATTCCGGGAGAAGAGTGGTCTGCAGCAGTGACAATCACGAGCGGGTGAGAACGCATCCGCCCGTTTCGAACGCGTCAACTGCAGGATGTGAAGAGAGCTCTGCAGATCGGGCTGGAGTTCTGTAGCTTTCGGAAAAAGACGAGCGGTTCTTTCAGTTTGTTCATTTTTTGCTCTTTTCTTTTTTCGTTTTTTGGGCAAGACTGACTTCCCTCGTTCCCCCGAGCACAGCTCTCTTCAAGCCGAAAAACGTAAAAGTTAAACAAAAGTTAAAAGCTCTTTGTGTGAAATAAAAAAAGTCATGGCAAACCAAAGCGACGCGAACCACGGACGCCTTCGAGTTCCAAGTGTCATTTCTTCAATAAATCACTTTTCTATTAATAATCTTTCATCACTGGTAACTTTGCATCTCACGTTCACTTCACCATCGTTACATTTGCTGCATTTGATCACTTTTTCCCCTCCCCCAGAGGCCTCCAATCAGGTTTCAGGACAGGGAGCGGGGCGGGGTCACCTCCGAGCCACAGTCCGATGGGCATGAGGGCTCAGGCGTTGGCCTCCAGAAGCTCCAGGAAGAGCTTGTGCATGGGCACACGGCCGCCCTGCTTGATGCTGCTGAAGTTCTGAATGGCCTTGACGGCGGTCTGGCGGAGGAGGGGCAGGGTCATGATCAGCTTCCCCGCCCGCCGGGGGTCGTCGGGGTGGCGGGCGCGCTCGTAGTCCTGCAGGGCCTCGTGCACGCAGTCCCGCAGTCTCTGCACGCCGTCCGCGTCCTCGATGTGCATGGAGTCTGTTGGGGGGGGGGGGGGGGGGGAAGGAATGAGAATGATAGAACGGGATAGAGTGCGGGAAGGTGCGGGAGGGGTTGGGTACCTGCGTTTGCGAGGGCGATGGCCTTGAGCGTGACGAACTCCTCCCTCTCCAGACCCATGGACCTGTACTTGCGCACCAGATGCAGGATGCAGCCGTGCAGGTCCAGCAGGCCGGCCACCTTGGCCTGGGCAGCGTCCATCACGTAGTCCTCGGCGAACACCAGATGGTCCTGCGCGCCCAGCGAGCGGAACACCACCCGCAGGACCAAGATCTCCATCCAGGCGCTCTGGAGCAGACGCATCTGGTCCGGCAGGGACAGGCTGGAGAACCCTGCGTGGAGAACAGAGGTGCGTATGTGTGTGTGTGTGTGGGAGTGTTGGTTTCTCTGTGCATCCTTCCAGTAATTAACGATGCAGATGATGGATTCAGTGATGATGAGAACAGAAGAGGAGATGAAGCACATCGGTGTTCTCCATCAGCAACGAGAACCATCCAACTACCCCTCCCCCTCTCTCCGTCTGTCTCTGCCCCCCCCACCCGTGTGTCCTTCGCTGTCCCTCTCTGTCTCTCTCTCCATCTCTCTCGTCCTGTGTGAGTGACGTTATCTGCAGTCCCGCACGCGTGCGCTGGCCGTCCCGCGACCTGCAGCTGCGCGCGAGGGATCGATCCGCGGGACTAAATTCGGCGTGCGGGAGGCTGAGGGGGCGTGGCCCACAAAGCCCCTGCGTGGCTGGGTATTGACGTCCAGCGGTCCTGGTAACAGCACCACTCCGCCTCGGGTGACGCCCTGTCGTTCAAGGGAACAAAAACACCACCGCGCAAACAAAGGCGACCCTCCCCACACAAAGACCCGGACGGCCCGTCCCCGTTCGATCGGCTCTTTTACGGGCCACAGAATCAGGAACGCTGAGTGGAGGAGAGAGAGGACAGCGTTGCTCTTCAGCCCTGAACACTGCCATATATCCAATTTGACCCGTGTCTCAAAAACAGCGTGTGTCAGTCAAACAACGTGCAGTCATACACACGCAGGCGCTACGGAAATACCCCGAAGGTGGGAGGTGGAGTGTGTGTGTGTGTGTGTGTGTGTGTGTGTGTGTGTGTAGTGCTCAGGGTTTTGTGTTGGATAACTCCAGTAAGCTGGTAGCAAAAATGTCTCTCTCTGCCATCATACACACATATACACATACACACACATGCACACACACACACACAGACACACACACACTAAAAAAGATGAGTATGGGTCACCAGTGTCTCAGCATCTACACTGTAGATGGTAAATCGAATGCTTCAAATCCCATCAGTGTCATTCTGATGCCAAATACAACAGATGTGTGTGTATGTCTACAAAATTTTAAAGGATCTAGTTTAAAGGATCTTTTTGCTTATGTAAATAAACAATATTTATTTATTGTGTCATAATACAAACATATGGCCACACCACAAATGAAAAAACAAATGGAAACATATTAGCAAAAAGGAACATGTTTAGAGTCCACACTGTACTAGGTACACCACACTGTACTGGGTACACCACACTGTACTGAGTGAACTGCAGTGTACTGGGTACACCACACTGTACTGGGTACACTACACTGTACTAAGTTAACTGCACTGTACTGGGTAAACCACACTGTACTGAGTACGTCACACTGTACTGGGTAGACCACACTGTACTGGGTACACTCCACTGTAGTGGATATACCATTCTGTACTGGGTAGACCACAGGCTGTAGATCATGTTTCAGTATTTTTTGTAGGGATATGGTGACTATTAGGGACTGAGGGATTGCTCAACCTGTACTCACACCTCCACACACTCAACCTGTACTCACACCTCCACACACTCAACCTGTGTTCACACCTCCACACACTCAACCTGTGTTCACACCTCCACACACTCAACCTGTACTCACACCTCCACACACTCAACCTGTACTCACACCTTCACACACTCAACCTGTACTCACACCTCCACACACTCAACCTGTACTCACACCTCCACACACTCAACCTGTACTCACACCTCCACACACTCAACCTGTACTTACTTACACCTCCACACTCAACCTGTACTCACACCTCCACACACTCAACCTGTACTCACACCTCCACACACTCAACCTGTACTCACACCTCCACACACTCAACCTGTGTTCACACCTCCACACACTCAACCTGTACTTACTTACACCTCCACACACTCAACCTGTACTCACACCTCCACACACTCAACCTGTACTCACACCTCCACACACTCAACCTGTGTTCACACCTCCACACACTCAACCTGTACTCACACCTCCACACACTCAACCTGTGTTCACACCTCCACACACTCAACCTGTGTTCACACCTCCACACACTCAACCTGTGTTCACACCTCCACACACTCAACCTGTGTTCACACCTCCACACACTCAACCTGTGTTCACACCTCCACACACTCAACCTGTGCTCACACCTCCACACACTCAACCTGTACTTACTTACACCTCCACACACTCAACCTGTGTTCACACCTCCACACACTCAACCTGTACTCACACCTCCACACACTCAACCTGTACTCACACCTCCACACACTCAACCTGTACTCACACCTCCACACACTCAACCTGTACTCACACCTCCACACACTCAACCTGTACTCACACCTCCACACACTCAACCTGTACTCACACCTCCACACACTCAACCTGTACTCACACCTCCACACACTCAACCTGTACTCACACCTCCACACACTCAACCTGTACCCACACCTCCACACACTCAACCTGTACCCACACCTCCACACACTCAACCTGTACCCACACCTCCACACACTCAACCTGTACCCACACCTCCACACTCAACCTGTACCCACACCTCCACACACTCAACCTGTACCCACACCTCCACACTCAACCTGTACTCACACCTCCACACTCAACCTGTACTCACACCTCCACACTCAACCTGTACTCACACCTCCATACACTCAAACTGTACTCACACCTCCCCACTCAACCTGTACTCACACCTCCACACACTCAACCTGTACTCACACCTCCACACACTCAACCTGTACTCACACCTCCACACACTCAACCTGTACTCACACCTCCACACACTCAACCTGTACTCACACCTCCACACACTCAACCTGTACTCACACCTCCACACACTCAACCTGTACTCACACCTCCACACACTCAACCTGTACTCACACCTCCACACACTCAACCTGTACTCACACCTCCACACACTCAACCTGTACCCACACCTCCACACACTCAACCTGTACCCACACCTCCACACACTCAACCTGTACCCACACCTCCACACACTCAACCTGTACTCACACCTCCACACACTCAACCTGTACTCACACCTCCACACACTCAACCTGTACTCACACCTCCACACACTCAACCTGTACCCACACCTCCACACACTCAACCTGTACTCACACCTCCACACACTCAACCTGTACTCACACCTCCACACACTCAACCTGTACTCACACCTCCACACACTCAACCTGTACTCACACCTCCACACTCAACCTGTACTCACACCTCCATACACTCAACCTGTACTCACACCTCCACACACTCAACCTGTACTCACACCTCCACACTCAACCTGTACTCACACCTCCACACACTCAACCTGTACCCACACCTCCACACTCAACCTGTACTCACACCTCCACACACTCAACCTGTACCCACACCTCCACAC